>NW_027210601.1:4617500-4675000 GCF_029030835.1 Brachyistius frenatus
TGCCCGCTGGCACGCACAAAGTCAAACACATACATTCATAGACACTGCAGTGCACACACGCGAGCGCACGCACACACACAGCACCCTGATG
The DNA here is from genome assembly GCF_029030835.1 of Brachyistius frenatus. Lineage (NCBI taxonomy): Eukaryota > Metazoa > Chordata > Actinopteri > Embiotocidae > Brachyistius > Brachyistius frenatus. The sequence continues at coordinate 4,617,592 of NW_027210601.1, forward strand.
AATAACTCATTCAGTTCTGACCTTGGGGACTTTATCTCTTGTGAGAGAAAGAAAAAAGATAGAAAAAGTGCGTGTGCTGAACTAATCAGAGTAATCTGGTGCTGTGGTTTTTTGTTGTGTGCGTGTGTTCTTTTGATGTGTACATGGATAGGGGCGGTCGGGGTAATTGCTCTCTCTCTCTCACTACGGTAACATGTTAGAGCCTGTTCAATGTGCTGCACAGCTAAGCCTACAACGGCACACACTGATGCTCAGCACCACCCCAGAGGGTCTACACACACACACACACACACACACACGCACACACACGCTCATTCAGAGCACATAGACCAAAAGCCAAACGATAGAGACACCAACATGGATTCAGAGACAGGAACAACAAAACATGCACATCAACTCTGCCTCCCTAGTTCTGCCTCTCTCCCTCAGCTCCCACTAAAAAAACAAACAACAAAAAACTAAAAAAAAAAAAAAAGGGATGTCTTTGCTCTTTTCACTGAATAAATATCAGGCGGACTTCCTCGACAAAGACCATCTCAGTTCTCGCTCTCTCTCCCACATTTATCTCTCTCCCTCTTTCTTCGTTTGCTTCCTGCAATTCAGTGCGATGGCTCCCTGTGGACTGCTGGGAACTGGTGGTGCTGAGGAGGTGATGCATAAAGACGCTTTGTCTTGAAACGATGGCAAGAGAAGGCTATTATAAAATCTAAGTTTGGATCCACATCTCATTGTGTACAAAAGCATTATTTAAGTGGACCTGGGCTTCATGTTGATACTGAATCGAATTAAAAGAAAAGAAGTCATGATCTATTGACGATGACAAAGAAATTAGCGAGAATTTTTACTAACATATATTTTTCTTATGATCTGTGGGGGAGTGTTTTTATGAAATTATTATTTTAAGAATTTTAAGTGATTTCCAAACTGTGGTATGTGTACCACTGGTGGTACACGAGGCTCTTCGCTAAGAGGCCTGACAATTGCATTCCAACTGGCCCAAGTCCAAGAAAATTGTCATTTAATTTGATTACAGATGGCAGTTATTACATATACATTGGAAATGAGCCGTTAATCATTTACATACTGGGTGCTCTGATTAATACATATATTTGTATTATTTGGCCTTACTGAGGCCATTGCATAAACATTTTTATTTTATGGATACAGTGGGAGGCAGTGAGAAGTGGCATTTGGGTGGTACATAATCAGAAAGGTTTAAAGAGCCTCTGTTTTAAGAAATAAAGGGACACAAACCATATTAACACTGTAACCTCAGTCACTCCACATCCACATGCTGTACATTGTAAAACTTTTACTGGAACAACTGGCTGGAAGATATTTAAACAGGTACTGTGTTTGCTACTTATTACTGTTTTCTGACATTTAAACAATGAACAGGTTGCATTCCATTACTTTCAACTAGGTCTATGTGCTCACTGCTTCAAAACAAATGACAAAATGATTCCTGAGGTATAACAATTTAGTACTACCGTAGCCGCCGCACTATCAAAGAACGCAATAACTACAGGGTACAACTGAGGATTGTGAAATTGAGATACAACGCTGAGCCATTCACTGGAATTGTTTGCGGCAGAATTGCCTTCAGCACCCTGAGGCCATCGTTTCACAAACTCGTTAAAGCATTTAACCTCTTGAATGTTTTTCATATTTACAGGCAATGTCATGGCTGAAGGCAGGCACACACACACACACACACACACACACACACACACACACACACACACACACACACACACACACACACACACACACACACACACACACACACACACACACACACACACACACACACACACACACACACACACACAGTAATTGCATAACTCCTGAAGTTTAAACCCACTTACGGGGAAATAAAAAATAAAGAGAAATGTCCAGGCTAGTGTTGTAACTTGTTGTGCAGCATGAAATTCCTCAGGAGGAGGTGTGGTGCTTAGTTTTAAATGTGTGCCACTGAGCCGAGACAAACATTTCAGCTGCAGTACTTTACATAACAAACTGAAAGAAAAAAGGTTGCCTTCACTTTTGTATCATACTAATTCTAATCATTTCTCTTTTCATGAAGACACGGCCACATTCACTCACACGTGTCTCTGCATGATGTCTACAAAACATGTGTGTTCATGTCTGTGTGTGTGTGTGTGTGTGTGTGTGTGTGTGTGTGTGTGTGTGTGTGTGTGTGTGTGTGTGTGTGTGTGTGTGTGTGTGTGTGTGTGTGTGTGTGTGTGTGTGTGTGAGTTTCTCCAAAACTTACCACTCTCCCTGTTCTCTGGTGCCCCTCTTTGGTCATCCAAACGCAGGTCACTTAGCAGATGCTCCAAGATCTTGAGCGGCGTTCCCGACACCACCACATACCTGTAAGAGTCGCAACAATCTTCCTCACTGGAGCAAGAGTACCAAGTACGACCATGTCCTTCCCTCCATCTTCCCTCCCTCTCCTCCTCCTTGTTTTCCTCCACATCGTCATCATCAATGTAGGGAAAATGGGGAACATCAAAAGTAGAGATTTCTGAATTGCTGCCGTCGTCATCATGATTGCTGTCCTCATCATCGTCTTCGTCATCATCATCTACATCTATGTCCTCCTCTGCCTCTGCAAGTGTAGCTAGCTCAGAGGTCATCTTCATATCTATACGCTTCCCAATGATCAGCCCTCCTCTATGCTTTTCACACCCAGGAAGGCTGCTCTTTCATGGGGTAAACTGCCTGTCTGTCTGCCCCCGTCAGCGACGAGCTCAGAGATTAAAAGCCTCTCTCTGACATCTGACAGCTCCTACAGTAGCACTGGGAGGGAACTGATTGCTGCTGAAGATGCTGAAAATGGTATACACACATGCACACACCCACTTAACCTGCCTGTCACTGACACTCCCTGCTTTGTGCCTTAGGTCTTGCCACGCACTGACTTAAATACACACAAACACTGCACAAAGAAGTCAACTTTAACGAAACCTACCTCCCTCCCTCTCTCTTACTCTCTCACACACACACACGATCCCAAACACATGGACTGATGCGTGGAAGGAAGTAAACCAGTCTCGGTGTGATCTTTTTTTCCCTTTCAGCTGAAAACAAAAAGCCATTCTCTCCTTCTTCCTCTCTGCCAGAAGCTAAAGCATACATTATCTTCGACACACATACACACATGCGCACACACGCACACGCACAGACACACACACACACACACACACACACACGCACACACGCACATGGCGATAGCACTACTGATCATTTTCATGTACATGCAAGAGTGTGTGGTTGCAACTTGAGATCCCAAAGAGTAAAAACTGAAAAAGAGAGGGAGGAGGACTATGATTATGTTTTTGTTGCTACTGTTAGTTCGGAGGGCCCTTATTATGTAGGAGGAAGGACCGACCTCCTGTCGCAATCCTCCTCTCTGGACCCGCCCCCCGACGACGTGGGTGAGGGCCGGTCCGATGGCGACATCACTGACGATGTCACTCTCTGCAGCACCAATACGTCCCGTCCTCTCTCCTTCAGACAAACCCGCCCCACCGCCTCCTGAAAGAGGAAAAAAGGAGAGAAAAAAAGAGAGACATGTCACAAAGTGAAGCAAGGACAAAACTGTTGGAAGGTGATTTAAGGAGTGAAGACAGAACATTTCAGCCAGAACAGACAACAAAACAGATGTGATGCATCCAATGTGGTTATCTTCAGTACTGCTATTCCTTTTTCTGCTATGTCTCTTGTCTATTTGCACACTCTTTGTCTCTAGATTGTGCAGTCTTTGATTACTTCATATCGGATTTGACCATATATATGCACATTATATGTCTATGTCAGCTTATTACTGGCATATGTACATTCGGTGTCCCATAAATGAGAAGAAATTAGAGCGCTGAAAAGTCAAGATACGTTTATAGTAATATCCTGACTGTTACCATGACAGAGTTCATCCACCAGGGAGCACTGAAAAGTTTACGGTTCATCTGTAAATTGTCTCACACAGCACGCCACTCTCATCATGTACACTATATTACAACTGTTTATTCACCAACTTTTAGGGATCATACTGTAAAATGTTTTATATAATATCAATAAAACAAATACAAGACAATTTACCACTGTCACATAAAACCTATTGGTCAGGCTTTTGTATCCTTGCCCTTCCATTTAAGATGAAATATTTCTCCAACATATACAGTCGTAGGCAAACACACTCATACACCAAAAACACATGCAGACACATACTCTGTTGGCACCATCAAAGGGAAGTATTACATTTCCTGCATTTAGAGGGAAGGGTATTGTGTAATAAATTACAATGAGGACACCCAGGAATGTGGGCTGACATTTGAAATGATCTTCTGCTCCCAAAAATGAACAGCAACCTGATCCGTGTATCCGACACGTACACACACACACACACACACACACACACACACACACACACACACACACACACACACACACACACACACACACACACACACACACACACACACACACACACACACACACACACACACACACACACACACACACACACACACACACACACACACACACCTGCTGTAAAGGGAACAGAGCTCCAGATGAACAAAGGAGGACAACAAGAAACAGCCTGGGGAGAGTAAAAGGAAAAAGGAGAGGAGAGAGGGAGATCAAAGGCAGAGGACAGGAGAGGGAGGAAGAGATAAAGAAGCAGCGCCTCTCCTCCAGCTGCTCGCTGCAGTCTCTGTCACAGCCAGAGGGACTGAACAGCAATCACAAGTGACACAGCGCTTTCTATGTAGGGCTGCCTTTCTATTGGGTTTGGTCTTATATTGACATTTTAGATGACACAATTACAATAATAATAATGATGATAATAATAATAATAATAATAATCAGGTGAGGACTGAGCAAATTCTCAAGTGCTTCTAAAAAGTTATTTGGTTGATGAAAGTGCACTAATCAATAACCGTGATCATCAAGAATCAAGAGTTTTACTTTAGGCACTGTGGAACTCTCGGATACTTCTATAACGCTCACAAACGAGTCAATAGAGAAGCAGAAACTAAAAAGCAAACACATGCACAGACGCACTGACACACTATCTCTGTGATTGTCTGATGAAAGGAGCTCTCTGATCCTGAGACAGCTGGTAGGATCTGACTTGGGTCAGACAACACAATATGCCCCAAGTACTCTTTGTCTGTGTGTGTGTGTCTGTGTGTAGGTGTGTGTGTGTGCGCGCGCGTGTAGACATGCCCTGATGACTCATACTCTACAGTAGGATGACACAGATGCTGAGCATCTACCACATCCTCGCCCTCAGTGTGTTGCTGTGTCACATTTTCTTCTCAAAGAAAGATAGAATAAAATAGGATTTACATTTTTTTATCTACCAATTCCATTTGGACTTACTTACCCTAATATGACAAATTCCACATTTAAAATATTTATAATAAAGTTAAATTAAGTTTACGACTTTGATTCAAGAAGTACAAACAGGACAACTTACATTTGACTTTAGTTAGGTTTCTTCCCTTTTACTCTTGTTGATCACACCGAGACCAACATTTAATATATACATATCCCAAACAATATCCAAAATCTAAGATGATATCTAGTTTTATATCATGGTGTGATATAATATCAATATATTGTCTATTCAAGGTTGCACAAAGGTAAACAATCCAAATTCTGAGGTAGACAGATACACTGAGCTGATGTGATAAAGTCTGTTGATATTCACTGTATTACACAAACTGTCAAACTGAACAGTACATAAATACACTGTACCACCCACTTGTGGAGAATGAGTACTTTAGAAGAATTATTATCAGATCTCAATGGAACACGCTGAAATTAAACATCCTCGAGGTTTAGCAACATGAAGATGAATACAGCAGATAAGTAACGCAGTGACAGCTGATGTAAAGAGATCAGACACAGTGCGCCATTAATTACATTTTGGACTGGCACCAATACCGCACCCAGCAGCCCAGATGTAATGTCAAGATACGTTTGGTGGTTAAGGGAACACGCCATTAGACCACATAATCTAAGGTTCAAATACAGACCAGGACCAACTTTATCACAAGTCCCCCCCCCCTCCATCTCTGCTGACCTTCCCTGTCTCTCTACAATATCAGATATCAGAAATATGTTTTAAAAAAAAAAGGAAAAAGGGGGACATTCTGTAACCAATTACAACTACTGTAAAAATTGCCTTCCCAGTAGCAAACTGTTGATCTTTCCGACAACACTCTTTGCTCAGATGCCAAGAAAAACAACTCCGAGCTAAGAACGGAGGAAGGCAGTGTTATAACACACAAATACACACACAAGATCAAAAAGCTTCCAGAAAACACACCAAAGGAAACACTTGCAACATTGACACTAGGCACGTGCAACTAACACATTACATACATTCACACGCAAATAATCCCTAAAGAGCCAAGTGCAAACAGCTATTTTCAAGAACATTCATTTGACCTCAGAAAGAACTTGAGCCACGACAAATGAAAAAATATACAAAGAAGGCACTTGAAATTGGGAATTATGCAATACACCCTTTAATCACACGACTGTGACAAGCTGAAGTTGATATTTCCAGAGCTTCAGTGAGGCAGAAAGTTCTTTATCAAACAATAAAAGCAAACCTTCATAATTTCACACATTTCTCTGGACTGTTATGTTTTCTCAGCTAACGGGTGTGTCAGTCTTTTTCCTCCCATTTCGGTCATCCCTTCCTTCAATTATATCATCTGTACTTCCAGTTCACCTCCCTTCTCTGATTTTTTTCTGTCTCTCTCTTTCTCTGCCTTGGAATGGACAGACTTCATGCTCCGGAGGTTTGAGATTTTGGAACAGAAATATATCTGTCGCTCACTCTGTTCTGTTTCTCTCTCTCTCTCTCACGCACACACACACATGCGCACACACACACACACACACACACACACACACACACACACACACACACACACACACACACACACACACACACACACACACACACACACACACACACACACACACACACACACACTATGACATAATATTGTTCAGAGGAAAGGTGGGTCTCATGGAAAGCCTAAAAGGAAGCACTTTTTTGTCTCTTTCCTGTTCCTACCAGTGTGTCTGCGTGTGTGTTTGGTGTCTGTGCCAATAGCGACCCAGCCATATCTGTGTTATGATAGCTCTGGGACTTATTCCTGGAAATAATGGATAAGAATATGAAAACACAATGTGTTAAGACCAGCAGCACACATAAGTGAAACCATACATGCACGCACACATGCAGTCCAATTCTCACAACAATGATAAAGAAACACAGGCTTCCCAAAAAGCCTTCGTTGTGTATGAGTTTTTCATGCATGCTGTGACCTTGTTTAATCCGTTGTGCAGGTTGACCTCTGGAAAAACTGTGACGGCTGAATCCGATGTGTACCAATGCAAAGTCAGAAGTGACTAGAAGGCAGAGAAGCACCCAGTGCACTTAACTAACACATGAGTTATATCACTATGGAAACAGCCCACACCGGTTTGTCAGAGCTTATCTGTCATGGAAAAAAAAAAGGAAACTAAAAAAAAAAAAAAAAAAAAATCACCATGACAACCCAGTAAAAGGAGAATGGTCTCTGTGGTGAATCGAGCCGGTTGCTTGGTTTTGGTTTCTGCTAAATTCTGCAGCCTAAGATGGAAGATGAGCTGACTAAAATGAAGATGAAACCTGTTATAGATGTTCATGCGTGTTTCTGAAAAGCTTCATCTCGAGAGAAAATCTTAGAAATGAAGACAGATTAAGATTTGTCTCCTCGTAACTACAGGAGACTTTAATTATAAGTCAATCTCACAGGTGATACACATCTGCCCCTTGGTCACATATGGTTTTCACGGCTCACACTGCGGTGATCATAGTGAAGACAGCTCAGTGCCTGCTGATGTCATGCTACGTTTTCATTTTAGTCATATTTGTATGTTATAAACAAGCAAATCTTTTTTTGCCTTTCCTACCCCTCACTTTAATAATATAATTTCACAATACGTCTGAAATGTTACTGTTTTAAATATTTCTTCACACATGTTTTTGTATATGGAAATTAGCAGTTCTCTCATCTTTTTTCTGGATTTTTGAATGAATGCCTTGAACAAAAATGATCATTTGAAGAGAAACTGCATTTATTGAAAAAAAAAATACTCTTTGAACTAGACTGGCGGTTCATTAATAATTTTTTAACATCAAGTCATCAACACCGATCCTAATACTTGAATCAAATCTCCTGTTAAACTGGTTTTAAGGCACAGAAAATATTGTTTCTCAGATAAAATCACCTGACGGTTTCCTTTTTGTACCAGGATGGTTCGAAGTTATATCATTACTATCCTCCAACCAAAGACAACATACTTTCTTACATATTCATACATGTTTGTCTACAATTCAGCCCAAAGTATGTGTATGCAAACTTTATGATCTCTACTTGGAATAATGTTTTCTGATGAGTATTTAAATACTTTGTATGTCCTTGTAAAAAATAATTGGCTGGTGCTAAAATCACATTTCAAGGAGGTAAACCGCACATCTGAAAATACAGCTGTTTTCTCACTATTCATAATGAATTATCAGCAGGTAAAAATGTTTAATCTGCACTGATCATCATAAGAACTTCCCCTCGAAAGGATTATACTCAAGTAGCCTCTACACTTTTCAAGTTAACCTAAGTGTGGGTAGTGTTTTAGATATTAAAGGTTCAGAGTATAGTGTTTAAGTAGGAGTCTTAAACCCTCTCTGTACTGTTGCCCAACAACACTGCTTATATGTTTTTATGTACTTTCATACAGTGCAGTAATAATGTATTTTTTGCAAGCTTGCATGGAATGAAAGTGAAATTATGCGCACTTTGGAAAATCCCCAAAGCCTGGCTTCAGTCAAACTCACCAAAGTGATAAGATATGCAGTAGACTTTGCAAACACGCAAGTCGTGATGTAGGGTGAAATCAGACTGCGTTTGCTTCATTTCCCTGCCCTCAGGTCTGCTGTAAAGCGGGATTATACAGTACAACGCTTCACTAACACCCTGCTCATTATGAGTGCACACTGACTCAGCCTGCCACAGCGCCGGCAGAGCATGAACATACACATACAAGCTCCCACAAATGATTATAACCTCTAGCTGGTGAACTGCCATACACACAAGCACAAGAGAACACACACACACACACACACACACACACACACACACACACACACACACACACACACACACACACACACACACACACACACACACACACACACACACACACACACACACACACACACACACAGAACTTGACAGACTGTAAAAAGAGTGCGAGATCGCATCGCACTAAGCCATTATTAACACCCACATTAGACGAGCGAGAGAACTGGTGGTTGTTTAATCTGAAGTGATCTGAATGAAGCTCTGTGCATCTGCAATGATAACTTTAGTTGGTGGGTGGGTGTCGTGCACAGATGTGTCCTCAGATGATGTACAAGTGAGCAGTAATGTGGGTGAAGTGCATATGTGTGAGTTTATCCTTTATATTGACAGAAACACCAATCATGATGGTGCAGATGAGGATTTACTCACATGATCCCTGACCTGAATCCATGAGCAACTCGGACCTGAATTGTGTGAGTGCGCCTAAAAATGACGGCAGTAATGACAACATTTACCACATGACGTCCATTACTCTCTATTCACACTAACCATGAAGCCACAACTCGTTCTGCTGATTACATGGTTATACTTCGTAGAGCAACATCATCAGTACTGAAGATTTACCGCTGGGTAATAAAGGACATTTCATGATATCAAAGCCCCTATGGTACATCACACTCTCTACTGACCGCCTGGTTCCTGTCCGGCAGACGATAGTTGTGGTTCTGCAGCAGCCGACAGCCGTCCTTGGCCAGCCGCTGAACGGCCTCAAGCCCCAGCCGACTGGTTAGCTCCTCCCGGCCGCACACGGTCCCCATCCCTCCGCCGCCGCTGCCACCGCTGTCCCGCAACGTGCACACCCCGCCCAGCTGCAACACAGGAGGCATGAAGACATATCTCAACCCGCAGTCCCAGGACATGGTAGAAACACTCAAAGTGTGGTCTGTGGAACAGAGGTCAAGAAAGTTGAAGGTTCGTTTGTCCGAAGGAGGATGAAACCAATTTGGGCAGAATCCAGAAACATGCACTGACAAGTTTTCAGTTGCCTTTTTATGTCCATATCAGGAGAATTAGAAGAAGAGTAAATCCTGGGTTTCTCTATCTCATCTTATTCTCCTTGTTATCCTTCCTCATCTCTTATTCTTGCTTTCTTTTAGTCAGTAATTCCTTTTCTCTGTTGCACTTCTCTCTTTGTCTCAGTCTGACTGCTCAGTGTCAGACGGTCTGGCGGAGAAAGAGTGAGTGTGTGATTAGTAGTATAAGTGGGCGGGAGTGGGTGTCTGTGTGAGAACCGAGTGTGTTTAGGTGTGTGTGTGGTGTCGGTCTTTCTCCTCCCCTCTGTAGTCAGGACTTAGAAATGTGTTACCGTCTTGGTAGTCCAACTGCGGCAGATAAAAAGTCTATGAATAGGAATGTTTAAGAGTGATGTCTTTACAAAGGAAAAAGAAACACAAAGAAGCAGACTTTGTATTTCATCAGAAGAGCTGGAGGATACAGAAAAAACTAAAAGCTTTGTCCTCGGATAGACCTGACGACAGACAACATTAGTGTGTGCATGTGCTCCCCGGAGTGCTTCTAGTATGATGGTTATCACAAGTGGCGGGTAGCCTGGTCTGTTTATTTTCCTTGGAAGAGAGAAAGAGGGATGTTTCAATTGGCTGAGAGTTGGTTAACCCTTCCTGTGGGCTTAACTATCCCACGGTACCGTGCTCCAGTAGAGGGTAACACACACCCATGCACAACATCACTCATTTTGTTGACTATGAAAACACCCCCCCAATGACAACTCTTATCTGGTAAAATAGCCACGTACACACACGGACATCATATCACAACTACCGTCCCGTGTCCCTTGCTGCTTCCTCTAAACCGAGTTTCAGCTTCCTGTGCCCGACACAGAGCACACACAGATAAACCTGTCTGTGTGTGCATGTATTGTGTGGCTGTCTCTGTCTATCTCCTCTTCTCTCCCATTGTATCCTTAATTTTACTTTGATCCCTCTCGTGTTTGAGCTCTACGAAAAGCTAAAACTTTCCGTAATCTGAAGGGCAATTGAAACTAAATTAGGCTCCAGTTCATTTCAGCTGCATTAGAGTTTGGAATCAGTGAGATATCTGCATAAAGCGGTCTATCCTGTACAACAAGGACTACAGAGGAAAGAAGCCTTATAGTTCATTGTGTTATCTTTGACGTTTAGTACTTGTATGTGGTTTATTGTCCTCCTTTTCATGAAATCATGAAGACTTAATACTTGTGTTTCCAATAACAGTCAGCAGGGGTACAGGCACAGCAGGATCAATCTAATGTTCACTAAATCTCTGTCGCAAAGCTGGTGTAGCATTCTTGACCAGAGCATCTCAATAACACGCATTGTTCACTTGTAAATGTCCATTAGTGCCTATATTCCGAGGGAATTCTATTTCATTTTGATTAATGACTTGTCTTAACACAGTAACAGCAAAACTAGTTTAATGTGTTTGTAATCAGTAAGAGACAGAAGGAGAAATGAGAGGAAAGGAAGGAGACAGACCTTTATACCACACTTCCCTCTTCTATTCTAAAGTCAGTTGTTCCCCTCATTTATATATTTTTCAGTTTTTGTCAGACAAGGGGGCAAGTTTAAAATTAGATTTTGGTTCATAAGTAGCTTGTTAACCATCAGTTATTACTAAGAGAAAATGAAAGGTTGTCATATTGAAATACAGCTACAATACATCAACGCTGCAAGTGTTTCCAATACACTTGCAAAACATCAAACAAAAGATGGCAAAACAGCTAAAAACTATATTATACATGTAAACAGATTCTCTAATTCTGAAATATTTCCAGAAGACACCGAGTCCACAGTGGACCAATGACTGAGCTGTGGCGTAAACCAAATGCACTCAAACCAGATCCAGTGGACATCAGGGGCCATGAGAGCAAAAAATATTGACCTTTTCTTTAAGACATTTTCTCTAATCTTTGACTAGTCTGTCAATTCAGGCCTCTGAAATTATTTATATACTTCAGCATTTGCACTCATCAAGTAATAGACAAGTCCAAAGTGTGACAAGGAGCCGCAAGACGCCATTGCTTAGCAGTAATGGGTTAAAAGCTAAAAAAAAACTGTGAACCAATGATATACATGTATATATAAAGTACTGTATGTGTAATTGTGTGATTCTCTTTTTGCTGTTCGTTCTCGTCCTCTCACTTCATCTCTCTGGTGTAATCAGTGAATGAATAATTGATAGAGAAAAAGAGGTTTTGACTGTTCAGAGATGGGACCAGAAAGCAAACACGCCTCTGTCTACACTCCGTTCTGACCCCATTTTCTGCCACATTTGTACCTCCACATAGAAACAACTTGCAATCCGTGACCTTTGACAGAGATCACAGTATTCAGGAAAAGGCAGTTATTATCTGTATTCTGGATGTTGCAAGCAATCAATGATTGAGCTGATCAAGTAATATATTAATTGGCTATTATTGGTCTTGTTGCTTTCTGGGTACAACAGCCATCAAAAACAGCTGACGTTGCTATTAAGACACTGAAACCTTCACTTAATAGTACTGCAACAAGACATAAAACTGCACAGCAACATGAACAAACAAATAGCCTCTAGCTTTTTCAATTAGTGATATGCTGGAATACTGCATGCATGCTAGCAGTGCTGTGCATGGGTTTCGGCAACATTTCATAGGTGTAATGCACACGTGAAATATTGCTGCTGATTTAAAAACATTTGACATTTAGCTTATGTTTATTCTGCGTATAAACACAGGATGTTCAACCATACCAGCCATAACTCTTCCGGATTAATGCTACTCTCTCTAAAGATATTACACTAAAACTATGAGCTTTATTACATGTACGTATTTATACATAGATTATTTTTTCAATGCAGAATTGTTCAGTTATGAGGAATATTTACCGTCATCATTAACTGGACTGGCTTTACTAATTTCGTTGTAGGCCTCGGAAAAATAGAAATAATGGAATGAACTGCGGTGACAGATACTGAAAATGAACTGAAGCTTCAGCACTGGGGTCAAAGAAAACTGATAGAGATGTTCCTGTAGTGCGTGTCTGTTCAGTGTGTGTGTGTGTGTGTGTGTGTGTATTACCGGGCTGCTCTCCTCTCTAGGTGTGGAAGACTCCTGGTGGCTCGTCTCTGTCGTCTCAGAGTCCTGCTCTGATACTGCAAACAATCACGAACAGCAACACTTTACAGCCTACTCATTCATTACATGACATTGTCTTTATTACTGTATCTTCTTATCATGGTTGGAAAAGTGGGGGAGGGGGGGGACACACATCAGGAGAGCTTCTCAAGAAAAACACACACACTCTAACTAAATGTCCCACTTACAAGCTTTGCGAGTCTTTCGGGCGAGGGCAGCCGCCAACTCACTTTGTACCTGTTGAAAAAAAGAAAAATTGGAAGCACGACTTGACTCAAAAATCCCCAAAATATAAATACTGGAGTAAAACACAGGATCATTTCCTGTTTGTCTATTTGTAAAATAATGGGTTTCTCTCATGAGGTGATACTGAATTTATCCTTTCTCAGATTCACATGCACACACTGACCGTAGAGGTGAGCCTTTCGAGAGCTCTCATCTGAAGAATCTCACTGCAGACGTCCCGGTTGCCTTCAGAGTCTTCCTCTGACCTGTAGAGAAACAGGCACAGCTTTATTTGCAGCTGATGAGTGCACATTAGTCTAATCAAACACTCTGCAGAGATACAAGTTCCCTGCAGAGCAGCTGTCCTCGCCACACTGCCCCCTGGTATAATAAGAGAAGAACTACTGCCTGCGTACACATCTTACTCATCCATTTTAACATGTTTTCACTCGAATAATACTTGGATTTATGTAGCTGAATAGCAGCCACTTTTCTTCTTCCCCACTTTTCCTTTTACTAATTTCTATAAGCTGCTTTGGGTTTGGTGGAATCCAAACACATACATGGAAACGGAGGACATCTTACGATGACCTCAAAATGGTCGCACACCCGAGACAGAACCAGTGAGAAATCTAATTTCAAAATGAATTAAAAGTCCATTTATTAAGTTAAGATAGGCTCTTCATTAATCTTATAGTAAAATCTCTCAATATTTATCAAACATATTAATCATATGAATCAATTGTTTGTCATTTATGAAGCCAAAAATGCCAAATGTTACCTGGTTTCAACATTGCAGAATAAAAACATCTGTTTTTCCCAAATTTACATCATTGTTAATTTAATCTTTTTCTGTGTTGGACCTTGGAAGGGCAAAAGATAAAAATTTAAAGATACCACTTAGTGTAGTCACAACTGTCCAACACTTTAATTTATTCATTGAAGACATAATCCACTCATCATTCACTGCAAACCATGGTATAATAAACATGCTGTATAATAGATGAATATATGCTCAGTGTGAATATTTTACATTCAGCACATTTGTATCTGCCTGTTGGATTTTCCCTCCCATCTGTCTTTCTAGCTCTCCAGCACCGGCATGTCTTTGTATTAAGCGTCTCTAAGCACCCCCCTCCTCCCTTTCATGTGGTTTCATGTAAAACAGCTCACAGACACACCCTTCTATTGATGTTAGTGAAGCTCTGTCTGTGTGTGTGTGTGTGTGTGTGTGTGTGTGTGTGTGTGTGTGTGTGTGTGTGTGTGTGTGTGTGTGTGTGTGTGTGTGTGTGTGTGTGTGTGTGTGTGTGTGTGTGTCTGTCTGTCTGTCTGTCTGTGTGTGGCAATGCAGTGGCTGTGCATACAGGTGTTCAGTGCATCTGCCAATATATTTGTGTTTGACTACATTTGAGTGTGCGTGTGTGTGTGCGCTGTATAAACAAGTGGTTGTTTTGGGGGTAAACTCTACATTATTCCCTCAGCAATAATACAAGGTTGTAGAGTTTGTCTCCACTAGTTGCAGACTGCACTCCAGGGCCCCTCATCTAATATGCTGTCTCACAAAATCACCGTTTGGATTGGTGTCCACCACACTTAACCCCCCTTCTGCACAACACTCACACTCTCCCTCCCTCAAGCAAGCATGCACACACACACACACACACACACACACACACACACACACACACACACACACACACACACACACACACACACACACACACACACACACACACACACACACACACACACACACACACACACACAGATCCATTTGCATACAATTCTGATGCTATCAACAGATCCCAGTGGTACTTGTAATAGCTGTAGAGGAAAGAAAACGAAGCCTTGTGCAACTGTGTGTGTATGTGTGTGTGTGTGTGTGTGTGTGTACACAGTAATCTGATAAGGGAATGATAGATGCACAAGCGGGAGAGATGGTGAGAACACGTAGCCCTCAGCCTGACACTTCAGCTATCAGCTCTGGCACAGACAGAGAGAGACAGAGGCAGGTAGACCAGCAGATGCCTGGACAGAGTGTTCTAATACCATATTTTTCCTGTCAGTCTTATACTGAAGTGATACAAGCAGTGATTTTGCTTATTTATGGTCGGAAAAACTTGTGTCTACCCTCCTTCAAAATAAAATAACTGACTCTGAAACATCTGACTAGCAGAACAAGTGCAATTCTTTTAATTATCACTGCATTTTGTTTTGTTTTTTGTTTTATATCTTAATTTTTGTTGGAAGTCAATTAGCGGATCATGGAAAAAGTCTATTCTGAGCTATCATGCTAAATTTATTCTCATTAGTCATAAAGACTTTTTTTTTTTTTTGTCAGTGTTCAGTTGCTTATTTGGTGACTCACCAAGAGCCTGAATGTACCAGAGCGGGAAGAAAGACACAGCAGGAGGTGTGTCACCAATCATTAAGCAGCACACAGCAGTATTGATGGAGGATTAACATGATTGGTGTCTGCGCCACTTCCTTGTTCAGACCTTGTCAAATGTGCATGCCGAAATAGCAAATGCGTTCTGTGACATTCTGTGATTTACATACTGCACCTTTAAGCAAGAAACATATAACTACATAATTTAGTTAAATAACTGCACATGCACATGTAGCTTTGACCTGATAGCCAGTCTAACAAAGAACTAAAAACTCGTGCCTCAATGCAGATGGTGTGATTTATGGAGGACGAGCATGCATTGCCTGTAAAAACTGATGACTGTCTGGTTGTCCTCCTCTCTAGCTAAAATGTTCCTTCCATATTCTGCCGAGTCTGGCTTTGTGGATTTTTGTCCTTTTCTTTTCAAATAGACAGGGCAGTGAATTGTCTGGGACCAGAGCACTATGCAAAGCAAGCATGTATGCTCTCTCCTCCCCAGCTAAAGTGTCATATTTTAGCCGCTGGCAATTCCACTCCTCCTGCACAAAGCAGAGAACAATGTATTTGAAAGAAAGCTCTCAAGCTCTAAAATTTACAATAATTAAGGTTTAAAAGTAACGGAAGATGAATGACTTTTAAATTCACCGCAGAACAGAGTCTGTGATGAGAGCTTGATTTGCTTGAGCTTGTGCTTTGAGCTTGATTTCAAAGAAAGGACAACTGACAATTGTTATAAACTGACACCACCTCCTACAACACCAAACAATAAAGTATGTATACAGATGATGGGCTGTATATCATATATAGTATGGTGTGGCAGTTGACCCAATGCCATGGGACCAAATATAGAGTAATAGCACTGCCAGTATATATGTCTTTATGAAGCCATCACTGTAACTTGGGTTGCTTTTGTAGTGCATTGCATAATAACACAAGTTACCAATTAGTTTAAATCCTTAAATGTATTCGTTGCAGAGCTTGTTGAGTTGAATTACATTATAGCGTGAAGGTGATCATATCACTGTCTGTGCCTTGTGGTTTAATGCTTTCTCTTTAAACAGTTCTTCTAAAAGGATATATATATTCACTATGTTCATACTGTAATGTGAGGTAACATGGAAGAGAAAGAATAAGATGTAGACATTTTCTTGCCAATAAAGCTCATTACATTGAAACAGAACTGAATTCAGATGGAGATAGTGACAGAGAACAGTTTATTCTGTAACATTAACATTTGCTTCAATGCATGAAGTTGAATTTTGAAACCTACTTCGAATCATGAAATTCTTGTCAATTGTCAAAAAGTATTGCTGTGAAAATGTTAAAAATTGGGCAAGTAAATTTAAATGATCACACTGCCTGGTAGCAAATAGTATTACAATACTGCAGGTATTTTCCCACATAGCTACAGCTATTCTCCTTTTCTGAGAGAAAGAGGCAAAGAAGGAAGCAATGTGTGAGACGGCGGGAGAGAGAGAGAGAATACCTGCAGAGAAATGACGCCACAGTCAAAGAGAGACACAGAAAGCAGCACAGTCAAAGTGGTGGAGTAAGAACCCTGAATGCAAAATCTCTTTAATGTCTAATCTTTAAAAGCAAAAGTGTTTCACTTTCAAGCAAAAAAAAAAAACTATCAAATATTTGCGCCAGCACAGCACTTTAGATTTGTAAACTCTATATTCTATATGAATGTTTGGGAATAACAAGCATATTTACATGAATTTATGTGAGTAAGTGAAAACCACAACATGATAAGTGCATGCGAACCCAATTTAAATTCTGCGGGTTTCTCTCAGCTCTCTGCTGTCACAACAGGACTAATTGATAAAACCAGTCGGGGATGAAAAGGCTCTCAAATGAAATTTGTTAGGGAGGTGCTAATCTGGGCTTTCTGGTTAACCCCCCCCCCCCATCTGTATCACTCATTCCTCCACACACTGCCAACCTGTGGAAGCACTGTGGTGGAGTGCTCCTGTCAACCACTATAATGTACATAAAGTAACTGATGGAGAACATAGAAGTAGGTACAGTATGATACACGAGATATACATTAGTAAATATGACATTCAATTCCCCCGCGCTGTCGTGTTCTCTCCCTGGAGTCTGTAAATACACTCTTTGAAGTTGACACACAAAAGAATGTGTTGGCGTGTGCTCTTGTTCCTTTGCTCTCCATATATACTTTATTTTTCGTTTCCCCTCACAGACGCACACTCGCACACGCATACTGTTCTCATTTTCTCTCCCTCTCTGAGTGACAGATTGAGTTCATTCGCAGCCTCAGCAGGAACCCCACACACAGGAGCAGAACTCTGGCTGACACGTCTCTGTGCGTGCATGTGTGCGTGCATGTGTGAGTGCATGTGTGAGTGCGCGTCGGGGCCCTTCCCGTGTATGCGAGTGATCACATCATGCGTCAGACGTTGTGTACGAGTGCATTTCCTCGGTGGACGTGGAGGTGTGTGCGCCTGCAAATGACTGTGTCTCTCACATAAGCAGATTGAGGATTTAAAACACTGAATAGAGATTAGGTTCCTTGCTGGGATTTGAGGACGATCTTCAGAGAGTGTGCGTATTTATGTTGCGAGGACAGAACTGTACTTGCAGTAGTGGGACACTTCCACCAGATCCAACACAGTCACTTGTCCCTTTTCGCAGTAAATCATCAGACAAGACAAATGACCTCAATCATGAATCTAAACCGGAAGCCAGTCACTTCGATATTTCACGAGCGCAATGAGCTTCCACTTCAGGTCAGTGGAGATAATCTAGTGCTTCACAACTGAGTTACGTTCACCGCCAATTATTATCAAACTTCTGCAATTTATATGACCGAGATCCTGTGACAACAGTGCAAACAAGTTACGTGCTATAACTTACCATTACAACAGATGAATATGACTAAAACCGTCCACCTATAGTCGAAATTCGACCTTTCAAAATATTATTTGTGAATTCAAAAACATAAATTCAGCAGCCTGTGCTTTGTGCTACATGGGAGTTGTTAAAAAACTGCAATCGTGTTCTCTTTGTTAAAATAAATAAGAAAAAATAAAAGTTGTAGATATTCGTTCTCTGTCTTCTTCTCTTCACTCGGAGAACCAAGGGTAAAACATAACCTCACGTTCTCTGTCTTGTTTCTCACTCAGAGAACCAAGTTTGCAACACAACCACATGCTGCCAACCGTCTCGTGACTATCTCGCCACTCCGTTACTAATTTCATATGTAGGGAGGTAGAGAGATAGTGTCTTCACTCAGAGAACCAAGGTTACAATGTAACCACACATTTTAACTGTGAATTTATAATCCTATCCAGATCATTTTGACAAAGTAATCTCAATTGAGGACCAGGCTACATGGCTTGCATTCAAATTAATTTATGCTAATTTTCATTTGGTCAGCCCACCCAACCATCTGTCCTGCATCCACCCATCACAGCATCTGTGCAATCAAGATTTCAGTGTACACTTACGGGCTATTGGCCCCACCTCCGGAGCGAAACTGGACATATGGGGCGAGTTGTAGGAGAAGCTTCACCGCCTCTGGCCACTCCCCTTCATTGGAGCGAAACTCACAAGAGGCAGAGTCACACTCCTCGAAGCTGAACTGGTAGTAAGAGTTGGAGTCCGAAAACACCACCCGCTGGTCTACTGAAGAAAAAACAGATACACAAACCCAACATAATGGAAAGTGAGAAATAGTAGCTTCCTGTAACGTAATTAGAAATGTAGGTGTTGTTGAAAGGTGCAATTGATGTGTAATCAGCTATAGTGAGCTAACATGGTTCTGCATGTGTTGTATTGTAGCTCTAGTTAGTCAAGGATTGATTATTCCTCATTCACATCCAGATAAATTAAGGTCAATGATCAGATAGAGGCTTGTTGGCAATATTTGTATGTATGACCATGTTCAACTTTTATGCTTAGTTTAGTAGACCAGTAAAAAGTTAATGATTATTACTGCACATAAACTATACTTTTGAGGCTAAATATACACTGTGATATCGGCTGCGTTAAGACAATCTTTTGGAGGGTATCAAGAAAATACTACAGGCGTTGTGCTCTGAAAACTACCACCGGGAAGACAAACAATTGTTTAAGCCACATTAATTGTGTCTACAAATGTAACAATCCATTTACACAAATACTTCTCCCACTGTGATCAAAAGTATTTTTGTTCAAGTAAAAGCCCTTTGAAGCCCTTCATAATTTGCGCCTGGACAAGTATTGATGTCAGTCAATACCCGAAAGCAAATGGGATTCACCTGAATTATTATGAATCGTTCAGGTAAACACTGACAAAAAGAAATGAGCACTTCTTAGTTCTAGAGGAAGAGCAGACGCACGGCGCCCATAATAAAACCTGGATAAACTCTTTGTGTGAATTATTGTGGATTAGCCAGACCGATGA
This sequence comes from Brachyistius frenatus, assembly GCF_029030835.1. Lineage (NCBI taxonomy): Eukaryota > Metazoa > Chordata > Actinopteri > Embiotocidae > Brachyistius > Brachyistius frenatus. Next base: position 4,637,943 of record NW_027210601.1, read on the forward strand.
ACTGCACCTGAGCAGCTCTGTTTATCCTTTAAAGAAACATTACCGGCCTTTGAATAGTGTCTTAACTAAGATGAATGCAACACAATTGTTTTTTACCTCGGCACTGACAGTGCGCTGATATTAGATTAATAGACTCTCAGACTGTTTAGTGTGTAATACAATTTTATTAACATGGTTACACATAAATAATGAAGGAGGATTATGTGGGCAGGATAATTACATTCATAAGAGGCGGTGGGCTTGAATACACAGTGTCCTGATCCTTAGTTTCAGCGTAATTTTACTTTATGGAAAGTTAATCTCAAAGAGGCTATGTCAATATCTTTACTAGACAAGATCCCAATTAAAATGATGTGCTTAGCAGGTGAATGAGGCAGTAAAATGATGTTGGAAATTGGAAATTACCAAATTAATCACTAGCTTCTTGTACAGTATAGGTTGTTGCTGATGTTGCTGGAAAGGGACTATAAATGTCAAAGCACAGTCCAAACAATGGGCATGTTAGTGTTTGTGTGTGTTTTTACCAGACAGCAGGACTCCCAGCTCCAGCAGCACCTGCCAGACGCGCACAGCAGTCGTCCGACAGCGCACGTACACACACTGCTCGCACAGCCACTGCACCAACTCCACCCCCACATAGCTACGCCTGTTAAAAAGAACACACACACACACACATCTTCAGCACACAAGTATGGCCACACAGTGTCACGATACGCGATGCATGCGCTTCTCTTGACACTAAGCTTGTCTTTTTTTAATTTAATCAATAGCCATTGATTATTCATTAGTTCTCTGTAAGCCTTTTACTCTGAAACACGGAATAGTTTCCGTCTGCTTTCCCCCAGGAGAAGCTCGTTGTGTGTGTGTGTGTGTGTGTGTGTGTGTGTGTGTGTGTGTGTGTGTGTGTGTGTGTGTGTGTGTGTGTGTGTGTGTGTGTGTGTGTGTGTGTGTGTGTGTGTGTGTGTGTGTGTATGTGTATGTGTATGTGTGCAGTGTGCGTTTGTGTGGGAAGATGTGCAATGATGGTTAAGAGTATCTATTTCTATTTGTGTCCATATGTTCAAATGTTGTTGTTTTTTTGCATGCATCTAGATGTACTGCATGGACAGTATACTGCATTAAAGTGCATGTATTCCCAGACCATCTTGAGCTCTGCTATGTAATAGCTACGTCCCACATTATTCATTTTACTGCGTAAACAACATGACTGGCCTATCAGGACCCGACTCGACAGTGATTGGTGAGTCAGTGTATATGCTTCAGTGGACCCATCAATTCAGCCCTGCACACAGACACCCAAACAGACAAAGACAAGTGTACCGTATGATCCGGGCCAGGTGTATCTTGTCTTTAGCTGGGTACGGTCCATGAGAGAGGAAGGCATTCCTCACAGTCCGACCAGCACATGGAAAACTCTGGGAGCAAGACTGACACACACAAAAACACATAAAAATGAGTTAGCGCTATCATTAAGATGGATAAATGACAAAAAAATGTCATCTCTATATTGGTTTAGACATGAATATTAGATTGTGGAGAGCTAATGTGGCCACATGCAGATGTCATTAACCGGCTCACAAGGACAGTTCGATTGCTTTCCCCCCCCGAGGGATGAAACATTGACTGTGTCTACACACTGCAATAATCCTGCAATCGTAAATGAGACCGTATTTCAAATAAGCTGTTTACATGGATTGCTTGCTTCTTTTCTATTTATATTTCTCTTTACGTGACAGAGCAGAGACCACTTAACAGCTGATGAAACTCCACTCACATTATGTTACAACATCCGAGACGGTCTTCAAACTCAAATTCAAACCAGTCATTTCTTCAGCAGTGCAGCTCAGTGGCCTCTGTATTTTCGATGTATTTCAGAATTTTTCGCAAAAGTTACATCACTAGCTTAAGCATGTGTTGGTTAAACAGTCTCAAATATTGCAACATTTAGAAACAACTTTGGTGACTTTTGTATATGTTTTTGTTTACGGAAACAAATTCCATAAAAAGGATGGAATTTGTTTGCTCATTCCTCTGTGCCATAGAGCTCCATTGTTGTCAATCAATTAAAGAAATGTCACTGAGCTACATTGCGGCACTGGTGGACGGGAAGCAGTTTTACAGGCTAATGATGGGGATCACTTTCACAGTCTCTTGACAGGCAAGTGGATCAAAGTTTGGTCCATCTATGAAAATGTTTTTTGAGAATCAACACGAGCATTTATAAATTGTTAATCACAAAGTTCAAGAGTCATGAGCTGGAGATCAATGCAAACAATTAAACTGAGGCACTTCAGCTTTTATCAAACCAGTTCAATTAGTTTTTAGTAAATACGTTCAAGAGTGATGGGAAGTTTAAACTGGCTTAGTTAGGCTCAAGTTCAGGGTTTTTCTTCCATGCATCTCAATGCTTAGGCATTCATGGGCAAGTGTTTAGCATTGTACTGCTTTAGGCACCACATCAGTGTTAGGTATAGCAACGTCCACTGAGCCAAGATATGAAAGAATATCTCATGAAATACAACTAGTGGAAAAAAAATATATAACAGTGCTGAGGGACAAATAACTAAGCACACACAATCTTTTTTTGTATTAAGTGAACAGGATTGCAAGTTTATAAATGAGCAGTGTTTTTGCCTCAGATATAGATTTTAATGTTTTACTTCTTTCGCTAATATTTTCAGTGTTAAAAGAAAACTACTCATGTGGGATATTAAAGGCCTTTTTCAGAGTGCAGTACAGCATTATAGTGATGCATGACAAATTCACTCTCTGTGTGTGTGTGTGTGTGTGTGTGTGTGTGTGTGTGTGTGTGTGTGTGTGTGCGTGCGTGTGTGTGTGTGTGTGCGTGTGTGTAGTTGGTGAAACTAACTTGGAAAAAGGTAATATCCCCGCTGATGTCATCTTTATTGGGGCTAAACAAACACACGTTCACTTCACAGCGAAACTAAAGGTATGACATCACCTGCATGTGTTTGTGTGAGTGTATGAGCGTTTGTGTGTTTATTTACCTTGTGCAGGGCAGGTCCAGTGCTTGGTCCAGGGATAGTGTCAGGTGATTGCTGTTGAAACAAAAAATACACACGAGCCATTGGTGCCGAGACACACAAAATGACACACACACCGCGTAAATACTCTGAGCAAACATGACTCTAAGATGAGAAAGACCAGTTTTACCATTCCAAAAATATTAAGTCAGATTTTGTTTGAACTAACAGCAGTAACGAGAATTGATTATAAACACACTTTCATGTGACATTCAGTGCTTTCATGTACAGCAATACCTGTTACTGCAATGGACTTTCACCAAACGTAAAGCAAATGGCCATTTATTTGTACTTATAGACAATATGATCATTATCTGACAGTTTATCAGTGAAGTACGATAAACATCAACATATTCGCTCAAGCACTCATCAACTGGAAACCAGGAAATACATTTGGCAGTTTGAATGCAACTGCCAACTATCAAATCATAACAGTGAGACCGTAATGAATCTCCTCACGGTTACTACCATCCTGTCATCATGTTGCAGCCTTTGCCCTATGTGTATCCACTCCACTTCCACTTCCCCAATCAGGAAATAATCTTTTAATCTTTATGGATTACTATGGTGCAAGGGTATCAAGGTGGTGGTGTTGACTTTATGGTGACATAGTAGTCATCAAATAGATTAAAAATGACAGTACATGTTCGATCAATTGGAGCGGAAACGGCGCTACCTGCAGACCTCTGATTTTGTGTTTTTCAGAGTGATGTAATTTACTAACATCTGTGTCTTGCTCGCTCCGCTAGTGAATGACAAGCTCGCTTCAAATGTGTGATAGACACATTTTTATTCAATTTTAATATCAACAAAAAGTTAGTGGATTATAACATGTTGGATGGTTTATGACAATAAATGCTTGTGTTTTTTATAACAGCATACAGACATGTGTTCATGCGGTATTTGTACTAAATCACATATTGCATTGAGTAGAAATTACACAAATATGACACATTACTAATAATATAAAGCCCGTATTCATTATTATAATCCTAATTTTCCAAAACTCACACTGCTCGACACTCAATTATACTGATTAAAGAAAACTTTTATCTGTTACTTTATCTGTAATCTGTTATTTTTTTTACTCTAACCCGCACAGGCAAATCTTTACACTTGCTATGAACGTGTTTTTATTGTTTTACAACACTTTATCACAAGACACCAAAAGCTTTTGTGACCAGTGAGCAACAGTAAAAGACTGATGTTCAAGTGAAATATCACCATAAATATGTACGCAGAGATTTCCTGTTTACATAAATAAACCCCTTTATGCCGACACAACAAAGTTACCAGTGGTGTAGTCAATGAGTTTTAGAAATTGAGTATTCCGTTAAATGAAGATCCCTGATGTGTCATCAAAGTGTGGCAAGTGATTCTAGGTTATATGTGCGTCTACCTGGAACCTGGAAGAAGATGGCTTGTCAATATGTAACCTAAATCTGATTAATCCAGTCAGAGGAAATTAGACATTTTCCACGGCAGACATTCTCACTCGTCATAATTAAGAAAAGTAAAGGTGTTATTGATACTGTAACATTAACGATGACACTCAAGTGCCCGGACAAGTCATGACAGTGTGACAGTGAGCCAGCAGACGAGTGTCAAAAATGTCTACTCCATTTCTATTATCATTGGAAGGATAGTACACATTTTAAAGACAGTTCATTAAAGTCTTGGCATTGGACAATAGAAAAATACAGTGCAGCCATCGTCAGAAATCAACTGTCTATGCAAAAAGAGTGGCGAGAAAGGCCATCGAAAGGTGTGCAGATAATGTGACTGGCTGAAATGGGAGCTTCGATGCAAACAACTCTAATACGAAGAGGATGGAGGCTCTATGGTCTGATGACATGGAACGGAGTCTTTTCACCATCTTACTAAATACTTGATCCTGGCAGTGTCATGCAGCGGGAAAGTTTTTTTTTTTTTTTTTTTTGCAGCAAGACCTGCAGAGGATAAAAAAAAAAAAGTGCAAAAAATACTGTTGAAAAACCTGCTCTTTGCAAGAGAAGGCTGAATTTAAAAAAAAATATTATTCCAGCGAGATAACAAAGCCAACGTAACATACATGTTAAGGGCTGAGTCAAGTAGGTTATATGATGCACAAGCAAAAAAAATTGCTTTTTTTCCAATGACTACATGCAACATGACCCGGCTTGAGTAGTTTTGCCGGTTAGTAGAACTGATAGAGACCGACCCACAGAAAGATTATAGTGGCTGCCAAAGGCAATTCATAGAGATTTGCTTTCAATTTTACCATTAAAGAGTATTTTGTCCATTGATCAGTGTCCAAATAAATATGTGAGCTGCTGTATAACCATATCAACCAAGATAGCATCTTTAGCAGTGGATATGGGGTGATAAAATATCACATACTGGTATGTGCTTTGAAAACACTGTGGCAGTATTTCCCAGATAAAAAGACAGACTGTAAAATTGCATTAGGATGACATTCACATTGCCAGCTTTCATTAAAAAGAGACAGATGAGAGCCTCCTGCAATAGGAGTGCAACTGGTCTGTGACATCAGCAGCATCCCTGATAGAGTTGTGGGTTTGACTCCCTCAGGAAACCTTCACAGAAAACTGAGCCCGTTTGAGCAATTGTTGCTGCCCTTCGCCTCTCTCTGGCTGACAATAACAAACCACCAGATGATGACAGACAGATTCAGAGATATCAAATGAACAAATGAGAAGCACCTAAGCGACTGTGGAAGACAGACAGTGCAATACAAATGAACTGAAGTGCAAGAGGAGAAAGAATAGAGGAAGGCTGAACAATCCACAACAGCCTATGAATATATGACAGTGGATATGAGCATGACATGGAGAGGAAAAGGAGATGAGGCAGTGAGAGACAGAGAGATCATGCTAATTATAATCGTGAAAGAAAAGACAAGTGAGCGATTCGAAGACAGAGAGGGAGACCGATGCTCAGCTGTGGCTTTGAGTTGCAAGGAAAAGAAATGGAGTGATGATTAGAGAGATGTAGAGCAGTGTGTGTGATCCTCATTAGAGCGATGATACTGTCTGGGATGTCACAGATCTCACACACGTACGAGCAAGAGAACACAATTGCGCACACACTTTAAAAAAAAAAAAAAATTTTTTTTTTTAAAAGTGGATCACCCTTCTGAGAAACACCCTTCTTTGCTTTCTTATTAAGAGTTAGATGGGAAGATCGATAACACTCTCATTACATTAAAAAACGGAGCTGAAGCCAGAAGCCGGTTAGCTCAGCACAGCACAAATAGGCTTAAAGCTTAAAAGGGGGAACAGCTGTCCAAAGGTAACAAAACCCACATACCAACATGTATAAATCTCCCTGCAGACACATTATGTGTTGTTTGTTTAACTCCTACAAAAACCAGCAACTAAAAACAACTTTTTCTTTTGATGGACTCTTCTCAATTCACAATTTGGTTTCTGCCATTTACATATTATCCTGTCTCTAGTTTCAACTTTATAACTTAACAACTGTAAAGTAGTGAATTGATCATTGCTCATCAAAGCTACCTGCTGACCAGGAAAATAGTAACTCTTATGCTGCAGCCCTGAGACGTTGATTAAATCTCCAAATTAGATTAGTTGTCAGACAAATTAGACATAAAGAGAGGTGTGATGTGTGATCAGCTACAGTATTGTTTCTTGAATAGAGCTTAGACAATCAGTGGATTAGTTGATAATTCAATCAACAGAAAATTCATTGATAATTAATTGATTCTGTGGTTGCAGCTCCGCTATCGTGTGTACCTACTTTTCTTTGTATAATGTAAAAGTAAACCAAATAAAAAGGACGAGCAATGTGAAATAGACATCTGGGACTTAGGACAATTGCGTTTTTGACATTTTATAGACCAAACAACGGATGAATCAAGAGAATAATCAGCAGATTTATCTACAGTGAAAATGATTGTAGTCGCTGCGCCAATATTAACCATAAAGAAAGTTGGAGATGACAGACTGTCCAAAAGCAGTTTTTCCTCATTAACAATACAATTTGAGGTTTGAGTTGCACATTTATCAGCCCCGAGAAACATTCTGAAAATAGTCCGGTTTTTTTTGCTGTAAAAAATGCCAGCTCAGTTGCAACGTACTCCTACATATCAGTGAAGATGAGAGCTTTTTTTTCTGTTTAGACTCGAGGTTAAGTAGAGCACACCAGCCAGCCAAGCACAGACTACAGAAATTGTTTCTGACTCTTGCTATCTCTCTCGTGCTCCTTCTTTCTCTCTTTTGTCTTGGTCGCTGTATCTTATCTCTCCATGTCTGGTGAACACAGATCTTTTAAGAGGTCTTTGTTTCTCCACCACCATCTCTTCTCGCAAAACACACTCTGGACACACACCAGCACCAGATGTGTTTCATTCGCACTGTATCGCACAACAAGAGAAATGTCTGCTCTTGTGCTCCGGCCGGTCTCCTTGTCTGTGCTTCAATTTCTTCTTCAAAAAAACAGACACACACTCGTCTGTAACAGGGTGTACTGTACATGAAGAGAAGAGAAGAGAAGAGAAGAGAAGAGAAGAGAAGAGAAGAGAAGAGAAGAGAAGAGAAGAGAAGAGAAGAGAAGAGAAGAGAAGAGAAGAGAAGAGAAGAGAAGAGAAGAGAAGAGAAGATGAATGAGGAGTGAAAGCTATAAAGATAGAGCGCATGCTGACATGCTTATCTATGTGATGACTTCAAAGTGTGTATACAGGGAGCGCGCGAGACAGAGCGAGGTCATTATCTGCAAGAAATGGATTACTCTCAGATGAGACTGCTGAGCACGGTGAAGAGCTGTATAGCGCGGTATGCTTGGCAAAGCCTCCTCTCACACGCGCACAAACACATCCACACTCACACCAAAGCGGCTGTCGACTCCTCGACAAACCGTCATACAAGGAAGTCAAAATGGAGACATCATAGCAGAGACAGCTCGATGAGCACGAATCAGAAGACAAAAGACACACACAGGGAAGCCGTTAAGAAACTCACCTGCCAGCTCATGACCTTCGCCTTACCAACACAGAGCCGAGCGCTCGGATTTGTTCGTAGACTCGTTTTAGGAGCAATCTACAAACAGAAACTAAATCGGTGAGAGTTCTCAATCAAAAATGGCGAAATTCACTACGTTTTGGAGATGTTATGAACCCGTCGTCTAGCTCTCCTTAGATCTGGGGCCTCATTTATAACCGTCGGGTACGCACACAACGGGGCCTGAAAAAGGCGTACGCCACTCATTACGCAAAAGTCGAGATGAATAAAAACAAATTTGACGATAAATAGTGCGCACCTGTAAACAAACTCTCGTGCGGACGTTTTTGGAGACGGGGAAAATTGCCGACACGGGCGGTGAGGTGGTGAATTGAAGCCAGACTGTAGAAATGAAATGTGACAGACAACTTGATACGTATAACAAAGCCTTTCGCACATTTAATTTCACGTCATGTCGCGTCTTAGGGTCCATTTTTATCATTAACATTCTAGCAGGGTCATTTTTGCTCGTGACCTACAATTATTCCATAAGCAACTTTGAACTGTGAATGATAGGAGCAGATCTGTATCTCCCATTTATTTCCACTCATTATATCATACGCGCTTGTCACTCCAACACGTTCCTTCTCACCGCATTTACATTGCAAACTAATCGTCATCCTTTGTAAAAATACAAGATAACCTCAAACGGCATCAGGTTGAAGAACTGCAGAACAGAGCGTCAGTTTGAATTTTTTTTTTCCTCATATTGTGCAAATATAGTTTAATGCAGTTGTTGTGTGTAAAAGTTCTTCCACGGCGCGCAGAGCGCGTCGTCGTGGCGACAACGTGGTGGAACTTCTTTTACTGCAGCAGCAACACGTTACCACTCGCTGCATTTTCCTTAGTTTATGACCACCGAGCAAATATGTGCTTCGTATCCTCCAACTCGTCCACAAACACTTCGAGTTCTGTGTCGGAAAAATTCGATTTCCGGGTTTTCCTCTCCGTCGTTTACACGATTCACCAAATATACATATAGAATTTGCCATGTGGACCATTTATGGTTGAATGTGGGCGTGATGAAGGCGAGATGCGAGGCGGATCTACGTGCGCACATTTCAACGGGGATTGTGGTTTATAAAGGGAACACTGCGTGCAGGTGTGCGTGCGCACGGTTTTATAAATCGGAATATTTTTTTGCACACGCCGTTTTCTAGTTTTGTGTGCACATGTACACTTTTAGTGTGGATGGTTAATAAATGAGGCCCCTGGTTGGCAATTTTTGTTGTTTCCAACTTGAAGACTGGTCACATGCTGCCTAATATATCCAATGCCTTGACAGGTACCACTGGAAGATAATTTACAGCATTCAGTTCACCTGTCTTTGGGTTTGATGTTGTGGCTGATCGATATATATGCTGTCTAACTTTTATTTTGGATGTTACTCATGGTTTTAATGTTATTCTGGTGTGTTTTTATTGAATAAATGAACCCATTCAACTATCACAATGTACTTATAGTGTAAATGTAAAGTCTCCACACCTAAACCTCTGCAGTTATGACAACAGTTTCTGTACATCGACATTACTGACCGCTAAGAAACACAAAGTTACGGTCAAGTCAACCGGTTTGTAATTGTTTGTCAGCATTGCCTTTGACGAAAGCTTCATGTCCGACGTTACATTCACACTGGTTCTTCATCCATTTTCATTTAGCAGCAAGATCCAACATAAACTAATAGTCCACAGTAAAACTGGTTGCAGAAAATTGAATTGCGCCTTAAGGGTATTGTAATATTAGACAAAAAGTACAACCGGTCAGCTTGACCTATCGGCCTTTCCAGCCCAGCAGGCGATGCTGCCGGCCAACTAGCAGCGGCGCCCTGAGCCTCTCGCTTGCTCTGAGATTATTTCCTCACCAGTGGGCTCGCACATGTATGTTTTACTCGAAACCCGTGTTCTGTTATTTTGTCGAATCAATAAGTGGCTGTCAAACTAGACACCCGAGCTGTGGTCAACTCTGGTGGAAGGAGGAAGGAGGAGGAGAGCAAATGAGTCAGATTTAGCTTCTAGAAAGCACCCTGGCAAGTGCAGTAAAAGTTGAAAAGTCAGTCAGGTGTTAGGAAATCTCTGCGATATTGAAGCCAATAAGGGACTACTAATTGAATACCACAGCAAGTCACAACAATGTAAGGCAGGATCCTCCGAGGTGAGGCTGCTGCAGGCTGGAACCAAAGGCGATAGATGGCTCTGTGCAGCGCAACAGTTTCAATTCACTTCATAAACTGTCAGTAAACATCAAGGAAGCACATGAGGTAATGAGAAAATGTGGTTATGTCAGATGGTTTTTGCTTTGACAAGTCCCAGAATATCAGAACAACAAAAAAGACACTGCTTCAATGCGGTTTAGATCAATCAGAAGTTCAGAATCAACGATATGTCTGCAGAAGTGTACAAAAGCTGTGATTTGAGATCAGGTCACCATCTTTATCTTCAGTATTCATATTTCATCTTTTTAGACAACTGTCTTTTTGCTGCAGTGCAAAAACAATCCCTGGTATTTCCCTGCAAACATCTCTTTGGGTTTTCTCTTTCACTACACATAGAAGTGTGTGTCTGTGTGTGTGTGCGTCTTTGTATGCCAGCCGAAGCATAGGCAAGTGCCAGTGTCTAGAGAGGACCAGTCTGCAGAGCAGCGCCATACCTTTACACTACTTACCCACGCCTCATCGCACTCACCCACACATGAACACACACACAACGCACACACTAAGTTAGATAAAGAGATGAAAAGGGAAAGGAAAAAAAAAAATCTTGATCTACTCAGTCATCCCTTGTTTTCTTGCCCTCAGAAGCAATGGACAAAAACATAGAGATCAAGCTGTCGCATCTGCATTTCCTCCGCTGAAAGTTGTTTTAAGATTTAATATCAGTGGTTTGTTTTGACAGGAAAATGTGATCACATTAACAGGTAACAAGAGACTAAGAGGTCACCGATCTGTTGGTCATTTAATCATCATCTAAAATGCCCAGATGGAACATGACATTAGCTGTTCGTCTCTCTTGGTTGTACGTGGCTTCACACGACAAATGTTGCATATTTTTAGCACATCTGGCTCCCGCGGGACTTGAAGTCCTGGCAGACAGATACCCACAGAGGGAACCAGGAACATGTTTTCTCCTGGCTGCCACTCATGATGAAGATAAGCGGAGCTGACACACTGAACAGCCATTTGGCCTGTCAGGTGTGTTTGTTGCACATCAGCGCACACCGAGTCACACACATTTACTGCTTAGTTGAACCATCGTCATGAAAGAGAACCAAAGGACCCCTGAGACGGATCAGACTGTTGATTTGGCCCATTTGGATCGGGAATGTTAGATAAATACCCCTATGTTAATTAATCAAGTCAGTCACGCGATTGAAAACCAATAAATCCTTTAATTAAGTAACAATGTCATATATTTGCTATGGTTCTGACTGCAGTGTGAGGACTGGCTGATTTTCTATGAATAAAATTAAATATCTTTCATTACTGAACTATTAAACTAACGGTTATTCAAACAGGACATGTGACTACACCACAGTGGATTTCAGAACGTGTAATGGAAATTGGCACCATTTTTTTGTGCATTTCCTAAACTAAGCAATTAATCTGTTAATCAGAAATCTACTGAGAAATAATTCATTTAAAGGCTAATGAAAAAAATTGTTAATTGACCTGCAATTACATTTTGTAAACAAATAAGCCACTTGTGAGTGTATGCAAGTGTGTGTGTGTGTGTGTGTGTGTGTGTGTGTGTGTGTGTGTGTGTGTGTGTGTGTGTGTGTGTGTGTGTGTGTGTGTGTGTGTGTGTGTGTGTGTACTGAATCTGGTGGTGGTGGTGGGGGGGAGTTGCCTTGACTACCGGAGTGTGAAGGTATGATGTCCAACAGCAATTCTGGTTATTATGGATGTAACATTCACACACGCACGCACGCACGCACGCACACACACACACACACACACACACACACACACACACATACATACATGCATGCATGCATACGTACGTACGTACGTACATACATACATACATACATACATACATACATACACGGTGCCTCTGCGACAGAAACGATTGTAGCAAAATGAAAACACCTGAGTCGTGACGGAGTTACGAAACGGCCTCAGACAACAGAGTGCTGTCGGAAAACCTGGCGGTTCAAAGATATAACAGTCAGTCGTGATCATCAAACCAAACACGGAAGGACGGACATCAGTCCACGGTCGGTTTGAAATACTCACGCTTTTCTTCCGCAGGTGCAGCCCGTGCTTGAGTAGCCCCGGCAGATCCCGGATTTTGTGTTTGAGCTGAGCTTGGTCCCGTGCGCTCCTGTTCCACCGCAAGCCCGCGAGCAAGCCGTCCTCTGCGGGCTCCGAGTCCTCCATGGTTCTTCTCCTTCTCCTGTCTGTCCTCGAGCTGCCTGCCGTCTGCCTGCCTGCCTGCCTGCCTGCGCTCCCGGTGTCTACCGTATCCTCACAAGACACACCGCCGCCCGCGCCCGTTCGCCATTTCCCCCCGCCTCACGCTCATACTCAGCGACCTGCATCTGCAGCCAAACCGCGCGCGGCGTTAACGACCTACTGAACGTATTCAGCAGCACGCGACGCTGCTGCTCCACCCAATGGCTCGCGCGCCCTACTCCTCAGTACGACTAGGTTGATGTGTGTGTGTGTGTGTGTGAGCGTGTCCTGTCCGCGGAGGGGAGGGGAGGGGGGTGGTCACAGGTGCATAGAAACATTGCATCACTTCCACCTTTCGTTCCCTAAAACATGGTCAGACCAGGAAAAGCTCGAGATAGTAACCATTACACTGACCGTTGCACTGGTACAGTTGACATACGGCTTTACTGTGTATTTGTTTTAGGCTACAAGTTGTATGCATTTAAAACAACACAAAAGACAATAATCTTTGTGGGAAGGGAGAAAAAGAAGACAGGGGTAGGGCACTCGGTAGGGCTGCGTCACCACTTTACCTGGCTCAAATTTCCATAGGTAAACAAAGACCTGCCACAAAGTCTTATCTGCGTGTGTGGTAGCCTTCATTCAGCAGCCTATTTTTCTAGTTTTAAGCTGTATTTCTTTTCTGACTGTGAGAATACTGCAGAGCCGGGAGCCAGTTCAACCTGGGGCTGAAGGCAGGTGAGCAACATGAAACATGAGAGAGGTCTCAACCCTGGATTGTGGGTTGCCCAAGATTATGGAGACACTATGTCTAGTGTGGTTCAGCATGTTGTAATAGCCGACATCCGACTGGGCTTTTTAAACTTTTCCTCTGCCTTTGTTAGAGGCAGTAGCCGCTACAAGTTTGCATAAGACACTGGTTACAGCAAGTTTAAACTAGACCCAGTGGATTAACTAGCGCCTGATGGAAAATGCAGTCAACCAATATTACCTCCAATATTGGTACAAGTATCTATGTCAGCCGATGAGTGACCGGTTCACTAAAGTGATGCCAAAAATATATTTATTACTTTTCAGACATGGCAAACATAACATCGCTGGCTTTGTTCACTGAAGCACGCAGTTTGACTGTTCTCACACTGTAAATAGGTGGTTATCATCATGTATTGTCCCAAACTAGTAGTACTAGTACAGGCTGCTATAGGGTTAGGTACAGAACACCTGACTGAACTGTTTCAGTAGTAACCAATCAGGCTTTGAAAACTGGTTTATCATTCATTACCAAATTTTGATACCTGCACTCCATCCACACTGACATCTTTTTGTTTTAAAACGCACAACTTTTGCTCTGTTTACACAGGAGTAAATCACATCTGCTTCAGTGAGCCCCAGCAGTTAACATACTGATAGGTAAAGTCACTTGGTTTTAACTTAACTTTAACTTCTAATTCTAAAATGCATGAAAACCAAAAATTTGTAGGCTACCACAATGTGAAATGTAGTTTTCTGTTTCTTGAAATGGAGTTTATAAAATTGTTATAGAGAAAAGTACAGGTAACAAAGTCAAGGCATCGGTACTGGTACCGCTATCAAAAACTGTTTGAATAATACGTTGACGATAGTTGGTCATTATCAGCGACATATAGCCTAGGGCCTAGCGGTAGGCGTACCAGACCTTTTGGTCATGGTAACTATAACAAACACTTGGGTAACGTGACAAAGTCACAGTTTGGTTAGGTTTAAGCACCATAACTATTTGGTTGGGCTGATTTGGCTTTCAAATAAGTATGTATGTACTTAAGTATGTAAGTTAGGCTATGTGGGGCTACATGAGAACAGTAGCCTACACAAGCAACCTGGCTGCAATAGTTTACTTAATGCATTCACTATGTTTTCAAATTCTATTCACATATTATTGGGCAACAAAGCTTCTCTTACTCTGAATCATGTACAATAACTCACCTCTGGCAAAATCCATCACACAACAATAACACCGTCGGTTGTCTGTTTCCTTGTTTGTTTAAATCTTTGCACTATTGTTTAGTTAGTTTTAATTTAATTATTTTATTTTATTTTATTTTATTTATTGTATAAACTGTGCATTTTTATATTTAATATTTTACTGTTGTTTTATTGCTTTCCTGTACCTATAATGCTGCTGTAGCGAAAAAATGTCCCCTTGTGGGATTAATAAAGTAACTATCTATCTATCTATCTATCTATCTATCTATCTATCTATCTATCTATCTATCTTACAGCACGACAAGGTGTACAGTTTGCTTGCATTACAAGAAGAATTCAATTCTGCTGCCACATGCAATACACATGTAATCAATGCAAATCCATCTTGTGGCTTTATGTGCAGTAAATAAATTGTGGGACAAGAAGAAATTAATTTTATGGCTCGAAAAAGAACACAGCCTTCTTAGGAAGATCGTGAACGTGCAATAATATGATTAAGGAATCCAACTGAATACGATATGAAAAAGAATTAATTTGAATTCAGAAGATCCAAGAGGATCTGAGCCTGATACTCTACAAGACTTAAAGCCGAGCAGAGTTCAGCTTGATTGCAGTGGGTTCAGTTGTATAATTCAGATGTCGAGTCCGCCTCTCAATAGGACTTGTAATCTGGGATAATTGGCCCCTTTCAGGGACTCGGATTATACCAACGCTATCTCTGTTAGAGGTAATGGGCCAAAGCAATGTTGGGCGTCAAATCCAGATCCAAATGTGGGAAATGACACAATTACAACGCAGCATGTGTATTAACTCCATCACTCACCATACATGGGATGTTGTTGTCGATGAGGGATGTGGCAATGTTGGACATTAAACACAGTCAAAGTCAAGGAAAAAGTGCATAAAAGTTTTACTGTCCATAGACCCTTCAACTCTGTACTCCAACTTTATATCAACGGATAAACCTGTTGTCACTTGATGGCTGCCTGGCAGTAAAAACTGAGCCAACTGAGGGAGGATCAATGCTGCAGGTTTACCAAGACTATCCATAGTTTCTTAAGCTTTGGATCCCAGCGTAAATCAGGTTTTATTGCAGCGCAGGTGTCTGGCAGTAGGAATGAAAAGGGATGACAGCTGAAAATGGTTAATTGTGTAAATGGCTCACACAGTAATTGTGAGAACAGATCTGTATACCTTGCTAGAACAATGCAGACATAAGCATATCAAGTGGAGAAAATGTCAGGAAAGTTTAGGGTGCCCAGGAAGACAAAAAGCAAAGATAGCTGTTAAAGCTTCTGCAAACTCAAAATTTCAGCATTTCTCTATAACATAAAAAATTAATGACCAAGTCAGAGTTTTAATAAAGCCTTCTACTCTAATGTGATATTATTAACATTGCTCTAATTTTGGCATCAAAAAGTGTCCATGTACTGTAGGACCTCATCCCTCATAGTAAGCAGCTGATTATGAAATGAGGTTTTAAGGTCCTTTAAGAATTTTCAGCATCAAGATAAAATGTTGAATCAAGTATTGATTTCTCTCACGATTTAATACAGTTAAGCGTCCGTGCAGTGCAGATCGAAGCCCTTACATTAAGTTTGTACACAGGCTCGACGTACCTCGTGGCTGCTGAATGAGAGTTCTGTGGAGAGCCTGACATTTGTAAAGTCCAAAAATGCAAAGGAGCCTCAGCATCAGTGAAATGATTTGTTTTTTCTGTGGAAATTGCAAAGAAGGCTTCTTTTGACTGAAAAAAAAAAAAAAAAGTCCCATCAGGGGCCTCGTGAGCGCCACAATGTGCTGAACTGCAAAAGCAGAGGTAAACACAATCACTAAAAACCCTTCAGTCCTTTTTACGATCATCGTTCAGATAGCTGCCTTCTGAGATTTGGTCACAACGCCGAAACTGAGGCTGTGAAACTCCAGTCAGCTGTGAGGAGAAAATATTCATGCATTAAAATAAACAAAGCCACTGGATAGTTCCTGCAAAGTTGCATCCTACAATGAACATGTGTACTTGTGTCACATTTGTCAAGACATAAGGAGATGATTAGCAAGCTTTCTTCATAGAAGTCCAGAAGGTTTCTCTTTAAAGAGCCTCAGTAGTGTGCAGCACCTGCAGTAAATCTGAAAAATGTAGCAAATTTCATATTTAGACTCCAGGGGCCAGCAGCCTCCTGAAAGTGAAAGAAGGAAATAAGGGAAGCACTGAGTGTCTGCTGAATTGCTGAAGAGGCAGAAGAAGAGAAGGGGACTTTGGGATTTCTTGTGCCGAGTCTGGAGGATGATAAAATATGCTGCCCTGCGGTCCTCGGGGGACCCACACTACGACCGACCGCTGATACACGCACACGCAGTCACATGTGCACACACAGCAAAATCAAACAAACGTGATCGTAGAGCATTTGGAGAAAAGAAAAATTGTGGCGTGTGTAAAATACTACACAATACATGATGATTACATGATGATGATGCAGTGGGAGTAAAATGGATTTTAGGGGGAGGGGAAGCGGAGTACGGGAAGGAGACGGGAAAAGAAAGAGGGAGAGGAACTAGAAGGCCGAAGCAGGGAGAGAGAAAGATAGTAAACCAATTACCATAGGACTGGAGAAAGCCTTTCATCCCAAAACTGTCACCCGATACAAATATGCACACTCCATTTTTCTTTTCTTTTTTTACTTCCCCTGCATACAAATGCAGTATCCACACACACATTGGTCAGATATGTCTCTTTATCACTCACTCACACACATATTCAGAGCTCTCTTCAAACAAATGCACTCTTGATTAAATATTGAAGAGAGCCTGTGGCGAACTGAGGGGAGATACAATTCCTCTTGTCTCTTATGGAGCTCCCCATCCAGAGAAAAAGAAGAGGGGAAGAAAACAGTGGCCTGAGAGAAAGGCACACAGGGAAGAGGAGGATGAAGAGGAGTGGAGAGCGTGGAGGGTGAGAGGACGAGGGATGGGAAAGGGCTGCGTTAAAAGAGGATAAAGCCAGAGCAGACGAGAGGATGGAGCCGTCCGAAGGGAAAGAACAGTGAGGAGAGGACTGGCACGTTGAGCAACAATATGGCAGATAATGTCGCGTACACAGGAACAGAATCGACGTCACCGTGAAAGAACTGGTACTGTCGTGTGCACTTTCATTGCAGGTAATTGCAGTGACCTTTACGACATGACCGATGTAACAGAACTATTTTTAGCCACACTACCTGGTCAGAGATATTATAATGAAAGTTTGTACAGAGATTTTTGGTCCCATGAATCTTACTCATTCTGATGATCCTCTGACCTCTCTTAACAGTACCATGAGCTTGAAGTGAAATGTCACAACAACAGCTGGGTAGATTGCTATGAAATTTGGTACACATGTTCGAGTGCACTTCACGATTCACGTCTTTTCTGTTTTCATTTAGCAACATCGTCAGGCCAACATCCATTTTTTTCCCCGTCAGCCCTAGCTGTACTGTGCTTATTAGTAAGATAGTGAACACATCCAGTATTACACCAGCATTGCCATTGTGAGCATGTTAGCATGCTGACATGCTTTCAGCTTGAAGCACTGCTGTGCTGTTGAGTGCAGCCTCACGGTGCTGCGAGCATGCCTGCAGACTTCTCGTCTTGTTTAACTCAATCTGGATTTAGGGTCAGTTTACAAAACAGTGATATGAACATTTTAGTGTGTGAAGTCAATATTGGTGAACCTTCACCGGGGCGGACACTGGTAACTGTTGCTTCCAAAGAAAGAACCGCTTCATTAACATCAGGGTGAAGCTTGACATTTGTGCTACGACAATCAAAAAGCTGCTGGCTGATGAGATACTTTACATCCAACACATTATGCCATACACGTACATCAAATTTATTTGTACATAGAAACAAAACATGTACTGCACTTCCACGCCCGTAGAGGCCCTAAAGCAATTTCTGATTAATGTGGGCGTCATATATTGTGTTGGCAATTAACAGGACTGTCCTCGCCATACTTTTGCCTTCTGGATGTCACCCCTTCAGGCAGGACTGAACGTCCCTCTTGTCAGAACTACTGCGTGATTGCCATCTAGCAGCAGCCCCAGTGAACTGCAGGCTGAACACTTCAACGTCACAGGCTCCATTCTTGCTTCTTCAGATATCACAGTGTTTCACACAAACCTTGAACACTCATCTGTGACGAGAAACACAGGCATCAAACAACCGAGAGTTTTAATGATCAGAGACTGTGATGCACAAAAGAACGCCCGGGGCGGGAGGGAAGTAAAGAGCTAGGAGAAATGCTTGTTCTGCACACAGTGTCGACTGAATGAAATCTAGAGAGGACACACTCAAAGTGATGTCCAGACTGCCTTAACAAACAGGACACATCAAGTTAAATTCCCAGTTGATTACACGATGTGATTTTTACTAATTACATAACATAACAACTATGCAAGGGTCAAATGGAAAATGAAAAAAGAAATGGATGTATTAAGAAAGAGCAATTAAATTAAGATTTTAAATTATGAAAATACCTACTTGATGCTTTGATTGTAATCATTTAGTTTGTCATCCATCCGCCTTTGAACATAAATCACGTCCGTTTCTTTTTAAGGCTGCACTTCTAGTATCTCATTTCTAATCAGGTAGAATGACTCCGTCTGTGGGATGGGTCCCCATCCCTGGAGCTCTGTGTGAAAATCTAGTTTTGAGAGCTTTGTCATGTTAGTCTGTACTGTATCCATGTTTTGTATATTCCTAATAAAGTTGCTTTAATCAATTTGCCACAAATCATTCAAGCATAGGAGTATCATGTGCTGGACTTAAAGAGAACCTGAACACGACATACAGCCCAGAAGTAGTGGGTGGGTCAGGGGGGGTTCAGTGGGTTCAAACCGCATTTTATTTCCCAAAAAGACCCACAACAGGTTAATGTAACCATGCTACTGATATACCCTTCTGGAATTTATGTATGTATCATAAATACATTCACTTTCCATTGTGAAGGCATTGATACATACACAACTTCACCAGCGCCTCAAAAATAATCACATCACATTATCTATTTTATATGTATTTATTTTTTATAGGGTTAGGCAATATTTGTTTATTTTATTTTATTTGTTTTTGTGTATATAGTTTGTGTGTGTGTGTGTGTGTGTGTGTGTGTGTGTGTGTGTGTGTGTGTGTGTGTGTGTGTGTGTGTGTGTGTGTGTGTGTGTGTGTGTGTGTGTGTGTGTGTGTGTGTGTGTGTGTGTGTGTGTGTGTGTGTGTGTATTTATTCATTGCTCTTGTTTTTTTTTCTAAAATAATTCTTTTTATCTATCTTATTTTATGTATATGTATTTGTAAAAAAAAATTCTTATTGTGTGGACGTTTTTGTGTTTCTATTCTGCTGTGACAACTAAATTTCCCCACTGCGGGATTAATAAAGTCTAAATCTATAAGTCTATATAACAATATTCTGCACTGTGAGGCAATCAAATTGGTGTCTGGCAGATTTCTGAGAGGTGTGAGGTCTCCTTCCCTTTGATTTCTCTGGTTATATTTGGCCATTGCAGGCAGTGTTGCAAATCAATGAGCAGGATGTCTTTGTGGTCATTTTGGAGTTTCTGCATCATCGTAGTGCAAGTACCTTTATTTGTCAGAGTCTTTCCCTGCTTCAGTAGAAGAACAGATATTCCCACGTGTTTTAAATAAAGGCTTAACGGATTCCCTTGAAAATCATTGTTTTAGTTTTTATCTATAACATCAAATAATATTAACATATTTAATATTAATACATTAGTATATTATCTTTCAAAGACATGGTAGAATGGTCGGTTAGTATTATGTATTTTGCCACAAGGACACTATGACGTACACCGTATCAATAGATTCAGAAAAAAAAATGAAAGAATATGAAGGCTTACACCAGAGTAACATTAGTTGAGGTTGAATGCTAATTCTCACATTGTTCATAATACTACTAACACAACAGGAGAAGAGACTGAAGTTCTTTGAGTGTGAAGAGGATCTGACTAATTTAGACGCCCGATTTTTTTTTACCCCAAAGTGCAGTATCGGTGTAATGCTGGTGTAATACTGGATGTGTTCACTATCTTACTAAACACAGTACAGCTAGGGCTGACGGGGAAAAATGGATGTTGGCTTGACGATGTTGCTAAATGAAAACAGAAAAGAAAATGAATTGTGAAGTGGACTCGAACATGTGTACCAAATTTCATAGCAATCTACCCAGCTGTTGTTGTGACATTTCACTTCAAGCTCATGGTACTGTTAAACTGTCAAACTTCAACTAAGCCAAAAAACAATCCTAAAACAACACAACACACACTAATGTTGCCTAAACACCAGTCAGTACCACTACTGGAACACCAATTTTGCCCTTCTCTCCTTCTGGTTTGCACATTTCTCAATGACTCTAGTTAAAGTCAGTCACGTCAATCAGCTTCTTTTCCACTGACAGCATGGCCAGTGTGTCTCAATCTGCAGCAGTCTGTGTAGACGAGGAGACGGGGATCTGTGTGTTGTTACCTCGATGTGTGCACACAGCTAGTGTCTGTTAGAGGCCTTCATCAACACGGATATTGACACATTTACTCGGATGATACTCGGACTCCTCAGAAGTACATTATCCGTACCCGAGTACTCGTCTCATTCCCAGAAATAACAGAATTTTCTGCAGTTCCTCTTTAAGTTTCCATTCCACTACCAGTCAGATAGAAAACAAGCAGGAGTAACCGTGTGATTACATCATGGCGGATGTGAGGTGAACCTGAAAGACGGCATCAAGAGTTGTCCAATCACATTAGATTAGAAATAAATATAAAACAATAGCGAAAGAAACATGATCAGCATCTTTGGAGACTCTAGAGCTTGAATTGTTTGAGAATTAAATCTGCCTGAGAAAGAAAGAAAAAACATGTCAAAAACTCACAATGTCTCTAATAGATGTTAAGTCACGCTTGTTTCTTTTAATAATAATAAAACATTGTTAACCATGTTTAAGGTTATCAGACTTAGTAACAACTTCACTGAAGTAGCCTTGTATTATTGTACAGACTTTGATTTAAATTGGCTCCATAAAAGAAGCTGCAGCTGTAAGTTCTTAATGTCAAAGGAAGATGTGACCCTTCAAACTGAGATCATGTAAAAGCAAAACAAATCTAACAACAACTAGCAGTGTGATTCAACTTAACATCTTCCTCTAATTTAACTATGTTTGCTGGACAACTCAATACAACTTCAAACTACAACTGTCATTATTCAATTATTCTGAATAATATTTCTGTGAATGTAGCATGAAGGCCACCCGGAACTGGAACAGTTACAGCCATTCATTGACATATGATATGACATCTGATGTTATAATGTTTAATTCATATGAAATATAAGTGTCTTCCCGCACATACCCGCCAGCCTCATCAGTCAGACTGTTAACTGTTTGATTCAGGACTAACTTTCTCTAAAATAATTTCTTTTCTTTTTTTTTTTAACAAGAGAAGAGCAATGATGATAAAGCTTGCTTAATAGCTTCATCATCAAAACCTCTGTCAGTTCAAGTTTTACTTACTGGGATAGGCTCCAGGCCCCGTGACCCTCTACAGGTTAAAGAGGGTAATGGATGGATGAATAGAGTTCTGATTACGATTCTTTGTGTGACAGTGGTGAAATTTACACTGACTAAATGAGAAAAGAAAGAGTTGTTTTCTTAGAGCACCCCTCTTTGTGGAAAAGCATGCAGTGGAACATAATGTGCATTCACTCCAAGCTGCTTAATGTTCTGGATTGTAAGCCCCTTTTAAAATGCAAAGTAACAAAGTGGAGAAAGGAAGCACAAATGTTACACACACACATGTGCATATCGTTTATTAAACCGTAAAATGAAGAATAAATGTTGTAGCTTATTTTTAATTATGGTTATTTTCCATTAGATCAGACTGTGTGGTCTTTTGAGGTAGAAAATAAAGTCACAAAACCAAAAAGCAGAAATGAGAACAGAATTATTGCTTGTAGCTCGCCAGACCATCGCCCAGAAAAAAGCAGGATCAGCCCACATAAACCGAATCCATGAATGCATCTGAATACCTTAAAGAATAGGGATGGTTTTATTTGCCCAAAACTTTGTCAACCCAACAAACTGAAAGCGTGTCTTGAGCCCGTCAGCAGAGAGGAGAATGCCCAGGATCGGCACTTCCTAAAATCTCAGCGACTGCCCTACCACCACTGAGCTATTCTCAAGTCTCAAACTGTCCACTGAAAGTACAATCACTCACTCTACACTCCCCGATCAAAAGTGGCCACAAACCCGTTCTTACAACATCCTCAACAAAGAACACCTCGTAGCATCTAGTATGCAGGCCTTTTTGGCCCAATTTGGGGGTTCTCAGAACCGATTCCCCATGAATAATCCCAAAAGACAGAGGGAAAGTTTCATATCAAAAATAGCAGCAGGGGGAAATTAGAAAAATTTACATATTTTGACAGTGAAACCTCTCAGAGGCTGATGATACTCATGATTGCATATGCTACAATGCACAATTGAATAGAGGACATATAGCTGCATGTACTCTACTTAAAAGGGAAAAACATGAAAAAAGAAAAATGTCATGAAAACATAACTGAAACCTAATGGAAGTGGATGATTTTCTTCAATTCTTTTTAGAGAAAAGGAGACGAGGTATCCAGCTGCTGCGTAACCATGTGTAAGTTACTGGCGGGCGATACATGTGACGCACAAAGCTCATATCCAGATGAGGTTCATAGTTCGATAATGAGTATCATATTCCAGCCAGGTTTCACAGAATGATGATTGCTGTTTTTCAAAATGTACAAAGTAAAAGTCCACATTTTTGCATTAACATTTTTAATTGCAGCCTCATGGCTGGTTGCCTCCGCCAACCAGTCAAGCTTCAAATAGTGATGTCGCTTAAAAGAAGCTGCATTTCGAAAATGTGGATTCTTCAGACTCATCGTCAAGCAACAGCTTTGTCTTGGAGAAGCTAAGCCAGAAATTGTATTTCATGCAACAGAGAATATCAGTGTAATGCAATAATAAAATGAGTTGTGTGATAGATGTGTGTGGTGTTTTATGAAATCACAAGAAAGAACCAAAAAGACAACTTCAGAGTAAAGCTTTTCCTCTGCTATCGAAAAGCCAGCGGAACAGACTTGCAGCTTTCTTAAGATGTTGTAGGACAATATGTTGAAACCTCATGATGCTGCATCTCCACCCTAACCCATGACCCCAACTGCACATGACTCAATGGTTACTCCTTTCTTGGCAACTGCAATACCACGTATTGAGGATAATAATGGGAAAATGCCAAGTTAATGCCCAGAGTTAAACTTACAACTATAACTGCGGTGAAGATTAAAATTTTGACAGGTAACTTTCTGTTTGAAATATATGTCTGTTAAACCCCAAAGTATTCCTCTGAGGCCACTTTTTAAAATACTTTTTAGAATTGGTGAAGTTTCTCAAACACCTGTTTTCATTGGCTAAGCAGTAAATATACCGTGTATTTGTGGAGTGCAAAGTTAACATTTTAAGAAAAAGTCTCATATATTTCCAGACACTGAAGTGGTTGGTTAAAAGTAAAAATCCTTGAATAAATAGTGTTTTACACAAGGTGTCAGGTGTCACACTGACAAAGGCATTATTGTAATACATTTAAAATTGAAAATATTGTTAATAAATGTCTATAAATCATTTTTACAGCACAGAAAATTACAAAACTTCTAAGTTTATTGTATTCTTTAAAAAAATAAAATAATCATAAGCAGAGGTAGAAGAAGTATCCTGTTCCTGTGCTTAAGTAAAGGAACCATGAAAAGTCCCACATTCAAATTCTTTAAACATCAAACATATTTAAATAAAATAAAGTTCTGTAAAATGCTGACTGATGTAAGAACATGTAGTTTGACATCATTTTTACAATGAGTGTGACATAAAAATCACACTTCATCTTGATCTAGGTTTATTACAATACTGATGGGTCAGTGCAGCATTTTCCTGTTGGAGATGATTGAGCTGGAGTGAGTTTCACCTTGAAATTCAGGTTTCTCTAGTTCAAGTTCATTGCGTGGCTCTGGATCCTTACAACGGGTCACAGGATACATCTGGGGGAGGAACGAATTTAAAAAAAACAAAGCTCTAATGCACAGTCTCCATTCATATTTTGATGTTATTGGATGTAGGGTTGTGTTTGTTGTGAAGAGATGATTTGACCTCTTGGGGCTCAAATTGTCATCTAAATGAGACCATCTGAGAATTTGAGATGAAAGTTGTATCTTTGGTGAAACTGGTGAAACTACGAGCACCTTTGAAATATGTCAAGAGGCCCCAACTAAACACCAAAGTTTGGAAACAGCTTTATCCTTAACCTTGACAGGTATTTAATAAGATTATTATATGCTTGTTTATGTAAAGTCCTACTCTGCAAGTATAACATGTAGTGGAGCAGGAAGTACAAATCCCAACTACGTAAAATGTAGTGAAGTATCACAGTGTCACTACTTTGAAATACTTAAGTAGGGACACATAAATTAAATTAAAATTATATTTAGCATAGTACATGTTTCAGTTACTTTCCACTGATCTCAGTGAAGACACTTCTGATTTTAAATCATTGTCTCGGAAACCATATTTGGACCATCATGTGGTACATATCAATAATTAAATGATGACAATAAAATAACATTTTCCAATTATCCAGAGCACTACATCAACTATTCAACACATACACAAAAAAACTAACATCTAATATTGGAGCAGGAACACACACAAAACATCACTGTGAGGAAACAACAACAAAAAACACTTATTTCAGGAGAACCATTCAACTGAACCAGTTAAACTTAAATAAAAATATATTGGTAGAAACATTTTTCTTAGATACAACTGCCAGAACAATCATTTGGAAAAAAAATAATACCGATATTTGATGACAGTGATGACAAAGGGGAAGAACATTTATTTGATCATTTAAGACATTACTACCTGCCATTGGAATACAGATGCAAATGTTCGGTTTTAAGTGGGAATTATTGGGCTAAAATTATCATAGGGATTTTTTTCAACCACGACAACTACCCTACGACTAATAATTATAATATACATAATTTTATGAATAATTCCTGCTCTGACGATCAAATCAGCATTAACCACGTACCATATGCTTGACGTAAATAATCAAATTCGTGCTTGTTGCATCAGGGATATTGGGAAATCCCTCTGGTTATAAACAATATAAAAAGACAGCCCATTGCAACGTCAAGTCAACTCCTTCAGGCCCCGACAGCCCTCAGCATCAGTTGAAACCCACCAAGTGCTTCCCAGCAGCGCGTCATGCCCTCTAAATTCAGTAAGTAATTTGCAGCTTGTGGTGCGCAAGCTTCCTGCAGAGGCCACAGTATGTTCCTCTTTTCATTCATTCATTCATTCATACTTCTCCTCTCCGTACAGGTCTAAACTTGTTCCCTGCAGCGCTGCTGGCAGCTCTGCTGCTGCTGCTGCTGCACGCGTCCGGAGCTCCAACTCCTGAGGCGCGCACTGACAGTTCGACAGGTGACTCCTCAGGTGAGGAGGGGGAGGAGACTTCTGAGCTGATGAGCATTTGGGAGGTGGTCCTGGAATCAACCAAACAGCACCAGAAGCAGGTAAAGGGCCTAATCATACAGGAAGTTCACTGGACGCTGGTTTCTGAAGTTGCTACGGAGTCGTTTTAAACTCCAGGCCTTCATCATTTGTATGTGGTAATTTCTACTTCAACAGTTTGAAGATGAATTCCAGAAACAAGTGGACTTTCTGGCGCACCACAAAAAAGAACCATTCCCGACAAAGTGCCAGAACAACTGCAGCAAGGTAGTCGCTCTCCTCCTTTCTCATCCGGTTACGCAGACAGAAGGCGGTAGCTGTAGGCTGTGGGGTTAATCTGAGCACTCACGGTGTGCTGTGTGTCTCTCCTCTGTCCAGGAGGCTTGTCTCCAGAAGTTGGCCCAAGGCCTGATCACCTACAAGGTTCTCCTTAAGCACGTGCAGTTGGAGTACCCCAACTGCTCCATCCTCGCTGCGCCCAAATTGTACATCATGATGCTGGTCACATTGATCAAAGAAAAGGTGGGTCTGGCATGCTGAAAGATTGTCTTTGGAGTGAAATGCTTGGGAACAAACTAAAAGTGAAATAATGAAATGTCTTTCATTGTGGAAGATGTTTTTAGACCTTTTTCTACCACGATATATAAATACTCCATTAAGAGTAGTCACATTCAAACTTTAAGGAAAAGTACATCAGGAAAATGTAACTAGAAATTAAACTTTTGCTGGCATATAAATGTGTGTGACAAGTGCAACAAGTACATTGTAAACTTAGGGGACTGGCAGAAGTAGGCTATTTTGAAATTAAGTAGAAAAGTACCCAAAATTGTAGTTAAGTAATGTAGTTGAGTACTTTCAGTCCACCAATGGTTATAGACCTAATTAGGAGTAGCTACCTGTCCTATTTTAATTTAGTTTGTATTCAAACTATTTTCTTGTTTCCAATCTTTCCTTGCTGTAAATTACTGTGACAGCTGCTCCGGGATCACTGCTCTGTCATATCACACCACTTTCACTTCTGGCCCACAGATGAAACACCCTAATCGGGTCACAGCACTGACCAGCAGTCAGGAGGAGCAGCTGCTGAAGGAGGTCGACAACCCGGACACCTTCAACAGAAAGATGACGGCACACAGCATCCTGCGGTACCTGCACCTCTTCCTCGTTGACGGCAGAAGATCACTCGTTAAAATGGAGAAGCACGCGGCAAGAATGGCCAACAGGAATGTGGCCCCCATTAGTCTAGGTGTCTAGCTGTTAAAAAGATGAAAGTCATAGTAAAATTCAGTTGACAAGGAATGCTTCAGGGAAACGGGGTGGTGTTAACACCGCCACTCTACTCAGGTATAGAAATCTACTGTATACATGTTGAATATTATTGACCTGGTGCCTCGATTTACCAACTATTTCATAACTTATTTAACCTATTTATTCTCAGTAAAAGTTGTTATTTATTAGAGAAAAATCCATAAATGCACTGAAAATACAATTTATATTTGATAAGTCATTTTGATATTGATTCATTTTTGGGATTGCGACGACTAACGCGGCATTGTAAGCAAAACATAAATTGGAATTTACTGTAATTTAATCTATTTCATTCTAATTCATTAAATATTTGTCTTCATATTTAAACTGAATCGACTGTTCATTTCACTGTACGATCATTTGCTTTTTGAACCCTTGTTACCAACAGTGACTTGAAGAAATATTGCAGACGTAAAAATAATTTGCACAAATAAGGAAGTTGATTCATTCCAACATTGCAACATCTTTTGTAACTTTTTTTCTTTCTTTTCTTAAAAAGCCTTGATGACACTCAGATTCTGACATGTCCTTATGAGTGTAGATACTGTACATTGAATGGAGGAAAATGTGAGCGTCAAAGTGATAACAGAAAATCAGCATAGGTTACAGTAAATGATCTGTGCATCTTTAGCCGTTGGTGAATTTTGTGTAAAATTTCCAAACTTTAAAAAAAAAAAAAAAAAATTCTAACAAATCTCATGAACACGCAACAATCAATCATCTTCGGATACAACTTTCTGTAATTTGCATCATGTTTTTCCAATAAAAACCCAAATTCAGTTAGTTGGATCACAGCATCCGCCTCCTTCCACGTATGAAGACAGACAAGAGAGAGTCATGTCTCTTGAGGATTTATTTCCAGAAATCTTTAAATTACAAATAAAAAGATGAAAAACATGACGGGGATGGTACATCAGTGTCAAACATTTACAAACAAACAAAAATTCTCCCCAAGTGATGGTCCAGTCAACGCTGCATATTTTCAGAAACACTGGAGCCCTGAGAACCCTGTAGCCACACTCTCTGCACATTTACAGCCAACGTGGGGAGAGACAACATTCCTTCTCTGCTTCTCAAGACATTGGGCAGCACGACTTATGGATAGGAAAGTGGAAGATGATGTCCATTCCCCGGCCTTCCGCTGACGGGGAGTCTCATGATGTCGATGAGGGGAGGGATCGTCTGCGCGGAGATGTTCCTCAGCCCCAGAGCAAACTACAGAAAAATAAGTCAAGTCAGCAAAACCCCTTGAAAAGATGGTGAATCTGAAGGGTTTTAATGTGGTGGACATCACCTACGTGGGCAGATGTGTGTCCGTGGTTTTCATTTCCTGTTGCTAACGGCGTGAATTTTAATGGTACGATCTCCGTCGAAAAGCGTTTAAAAGGAAAATTATCGCGAGGTTTTAACCCCTTGTAGATCTGATGATGTCACAGTCTCAGTGAGGAGTCACACTGGTTTTAGACACCAGATGTAGTATGTGTTGTGTTTTTTTTTTAAATTTTTAAAGAGCTATAGACACAATTCATAATAAAAAGCATTATTGAAAAAAAAGAAATCCGACTTACAGTTTTAATTAACAAGATATACCAAGAGTTTGCCATTTCTGACTGCAACAAATGCTTCAAAAATAGTGATCCATTTCAACACAACTGCTTCATAGTGACTCAGTGCGCATCGAATTAAAAGTTTTCAGCATGATCACTGCAGATGCAAATAGATAAAACTTAGATTTACAGCTTGATTTTATTGTTGATGTGATTACAAATCACGACAGGAAGTTCAGCAAGAGTAACCATAAGTCATGGCTGTTGACAAGGACGGGATAACTGGAGTGCGTCTTTGGGGGAAAGTAGTTCATGGTAGTGTCATACTAAAAAATAATAAATCAGCAACCAAACATCTTAATTTCCCCATTTGACATAATTTGAATAGAGGTTGATATTTGTTTCATAAGTCCATAGAACTTTTTTTTACAGAAGTCTACCAGTTTCGTTTTGTACACAAATGTCTGCACAAATCTCACAGCACACATCTGTCCTCACCTCAAGACTGTAGGTTCAGGCATTCCCGGATCTGCTCCTCGTTTGAATCCTGCAAACCAAAACCACAAAGACAAATTAAAGGACACTCCAGAATCAAACCCACACCGTCACACACTGACCTGGAAAAAGTCATTCATGCACTCATTTTCTCTCGACTCGACTACTGTAACTCCCTCCTTTCTGGCATAAACTAAAAATCTATCTCCCGCCTCCGACTAGTCCAGAATGCAGCAGCTCGGCTTCTTACTGGTTTTAACAGACGACATCACATGACTCCAGCTCTGGCCTCTCTCCACCGGCTCCCGGTTGGTTTTAGAATTGATTTTAAGATTTTGTTGATCACTTTTAAAGGCCCGCCTGGGTCTGGCCCCGAGCTACATTATTGAAATGTTAAGCCCCATATGAGCCAACTCGCAGCCTTGGATCCTCCGGCGGGGTCCTTCTGGCCGTTCCAAAGTCCAGACTTAAATCAAAGGGTGACCGTGCTTTTGCCATTAGGGCCCCTCGACTTTGGAACGACCTACCTGAGGAGATAAGGCTTGCAGAATCATTAACTTCTTTTAAATCACTTCTTAAACCCCATTTTTATAGAATTGCTTTTAAGTGGATGTCGTCATTTCACGTCCTTTTATGCAGTTCTTTTGTTCCCCCGTTTGTGTTTGTTTAATGTATTCATTTATGTATTTGTTTGTTTTCTATTCCATTTGCTCATTTTGGTTATTTGTTTGGTTTTCTTGTATTCATGGTACGGTCTTTTTTTTTTTGCCTCCTGTCTTCCTAAATGTTTACCCGTATTGACGTTATGTACGACTATGCTTTGCTTCTCTGTAGAGCACTTTGTAAACTCTGTTTTTAAAAGTTGCTATATAAATAAAGTTATTATTATTATTACACAAGTGTCAAGAAATGTGTGACACAGCAAAAACAATGTAGTTCAAATATTGCAAGTGGATGCAAATCCAAGCTTGAGTAAAACCACTTCATTTACATTACATTTGGGAAATGCCCGTGAGAAGAAAATCCCTAGATGGTTTGGGGTATCCTTTTGAGAGTGGGTGGTCTCAACTCATTCATTAGGAGTCATTACAGTGGGAAAGCAGATTACATTTAGCCCATGCAAAACACCGCAGTTTCATTACACGACATGATTGCATCACATCTTGCTCACATCGGCACTGTAATTTTGTAACATCAGCATCCGTAATTACATCGGAGAAGTAGAGAGCAGCACATTCATTTCCTCAATATCTCTAACTTCATTGAGATGTCACGGAGATGTCACCGAGTCACCCGTGACATGACACATTCTTAAGAAAGTGAGTTTCCCAGAAAACTGAAAATAGCCTCACCTTACTACTCCCTTAAATCTAAAACTCCAGCGAAAGGACCCATATGTTGACGTGGGTCCTTTCACTGATACATAAATAAAAAAAATAAAAAAAAGGAAATACCTATGTCTTCAAAGTCTGAGGTGTCCCAACAATTATTTAATTAGAGATGATTTGAACACAGATGGTAAAAAACAACAACAACAACAACAAAAACCTTCAAATCCTCACATTAGAAAAGCTGAAACTGAAAGGAGGCTCGTAATTTACTTGACCAGTTAGTTGTTCAATATGTTGCGTAACGTAACTGACTAACTGATTATGATAATAAAGAGAAGAGCTGCAGACAAAACGGGAGGGGGCGTCAGAGGGGAGAAAGTGTGACATCAGTGTTGGTGTTTCCAATATGCTGAAGTCGCAAAAGATTCACCCACACGGGGCAAGTCCACCGGACGTAAAAGTTTCACCTTCCACCCGTTTTTTTTCCCCAACTTTAGCCAGGAAATTTGAATGGGCCGGGCACGTGGCACCAAAACACAAAGAGGGGGAGCCACTGCCCTTCAAGGGGGGGGGGGGGGGAGAAGCATCGTCCAAAGAGAGCTCCCACAAGCTCAAACTAGCTGAAGAGTGTCGCAACCAGCGTTCATATGAGGCGACCGTGGACGGGACAGCTCTATCAACATTACCCACGTGCTATCTCACCCTCATCGACACCAGGAACAAATGAAAACATCACTAATTAGCCGATAGCTGATAGCCGATAGCTGAGACATGCCTCCTCTTCTCGCCGCATCTCCCCCCCCCCCCCCCCCTGTTCGGATACTGACCGAGGTACAGCACCGTTGGGATGAAACCCCATCGGATGACAAACTGTCCGCACTGGAACAGCTGCTGGAGCCGCTGTTTGGTCTCTTTGCTCAGTTTAGCCATGTGTTTAATCCCGGACAGCGACGGCTCCTACTGCTTCCAAGGGCGGGAAAGAGGAAGTGACGTAAAAGAAACCTACCCGACATCCTGCGTCTGTCATAGGCCGCCACCTTGCGGACAGACGTGTAACTGCGGGTCCGCTGCAGTACACACTGATAACAAAACAAAAATTACACTCATTTAGAAGCTTGGCATAATTTGTGATTCTGTATTTAAAAATCTTTAATTGCAGTTGAAACTTTATTCCCAAATTAACCAATAAACATATAGTCCTTCTTCATTCAGTAGTCAAACTACTGTTGTGGTCTTTGTAGTTTTGTATTCTCAATAGGCAATTTAGCAGATAAAGTAGGTTTTATATGCTACAGAGAGCATATTGTACATCAGGATAAAAATAGATGCAGCCACACGGTTTAAGGTTTATGTAAATAATGTTATGTAGCTGAGATTCATGGTTTGAAGTCTGAATTTGTACGTGTGATGTTATGTGATGCTCCCTGGCAGGAAGAGAAAAGCACAAGAGCACACACCTGAAATATAGAAACACTTTATTCCCAGAAGTTGTAGCAGTGAGTTATTTTCAGACAAAAAAAAAAGGCCAATATAACCAACTTTAGTACAACAGTATGATGTACGACAATAGCTTACCCATAACCCACATACAAAGAAACATGATTGTTATTGTCCCACCAAGCTACGAACACTCAACAGCTCTAGTACACAGACGACAGACTACAAGTTTGCTTGAGGGCGGGGCAGCATGGACGCTTGATTTAGGACATCAAATGTAGCAGATGGTTGGAGTTTTTATTTCTTTCTCGGTACAGGAGAATATCACCATGTCTTGTGACGTGATGACGACGACAATGATGGTGCGGTGAACAATGAGATAGGACGCAGGAAGCACATCACTACAGTACTACAAACAGCTGGAATGGTGGGTGGATCAGAAGAGAGGAAAGATGCTTTGTTGCCCCACATGTGCTCCTACTGCAGAATGGGAATAGATTCAGTTACGGTTTTAACAAGAGGTGTCCAATTTTTTTTATTTGGGAAACAAACTGCGGGTTCGTGCGGTTTCAAACTGTGCTTGATGGGTGGCAACGTACCCACGCAAGAAAGGATCTGCACGGAGCAACAAAGCACGTTTCTCTCACAGGAAAATACTACATTTGAGCGTTCATAAGAAAATACCAAATTTGATAAACACGGTTCATTTGCTCTTCCATGTGCAAAATTCAATACTTAACAAATCATACACACCCGTTGTCCCCAAAAATCTAAATAATATGACAGAAGGTGTATTTTTGTAAATTTTGCCATCAAATAAACAGCAATCCTGGAAGGTGCGGGAGGAGCGAGCAGGAAGGAAACGCATATTGCTTCTCTGTCATGATAAAAATACTGTGTGATTGTAAACATAAAGACCTGATTCTTTTCATACTGGTTCATTACTTAGTGGTTGCTTTTTTTTTTTTTTTTTTCCAGGAAGAATGAGGACTTTCTTTTAAGAAGCACACAGGTACAAGTGTTGACAGCGGAAAGTTTGGGTAATCAGCCCAAAAGATAGAAAACACTGATTTGTATTGCTTTGGGAAGGGATCCATTATTTCTTAAAAAAGTAGTAGAAACACTTGTTTCAATTTGGAGAATCACACCTTGGTTCACCGTATCAGTCAGCAGCCTTTTCAAAAAAACAGTTGTTCATACATTCACACACACACACACACACACACACACACACACACACACACACACACACACACACACACACACACACACACACACACACACACACACACACACACACGTATTCAACACCTGCCCTCCGACAAGCCTGGGCAAGGTAAGGATGGATGTATGGAAAAGCCATGCAGGGCAGCAAATGCCAATTAAATCACTTCCCCAATAAGAGTTTTTTTTTTTTTTTTTTGTGATCATTTTTATGTGCACCCGTTTCTGACAGGCTGCTCTGCGGGCGAGCGCAGCTTTGTCCTGCCACGGCTTCACTGCAATAGCGCACGACTAACATGAGTGAAGCTGGAAGTGGTATCCCTGACTCGCTGACTCCATCAGGCTGAGAGGAGACTCTGAAGGGGTGGGGTGGGGGCGGGGGCGGGGATGAGGTGACTGTGTTCTACATGTCTGAACGAAGCAGGGCAGCAGACCGGTTTACAGCACAGAGAATCAAAGACACCTAAAATGGAGTGACGGGAGGGGACGGGGGACGGGACGGTGGGAGTGTTTCTTCATGTGCTCGTGGTCCACTGCGGTTGACATGGCTTGGAGTTCCAGGTCACAGGTACAGGGTCACAGGATCAGAGATGAAGGTTCGTACAGTCAAAGAGTCACAAAAAGTTCAAAGGTCGGAGCCAAGGTGCACGCTAATGCTGGGGGAGCGCTGTGTGTGGTTTGGCGCGGGACTCAAGTAGCCCAACCCTTCCTCCTGCAGGCTGCAGGAGTAGCGGCCAGCTTCGGAGGCGATGTGGTTGCTGGCAGGAAGGGCGTTGCCACTGGCTACCTGCTCAAAGGAGCGGGAGAAGACGGCGCTGGCAGTGCGCGTCAGGCTGGTGAGAGCTCCTGCCTTGGGCACTGATTGGCTGGAGGTGAGAGTGAGTCGCTTGACAGACAGCTCTATGTGCTCGCTGGCGGCCCGGCCGGTCATTAGAGGGCCCGCCTCCTTGTCCTTGCTGGTGCGCCCGCCAAGCCGACATTTCTTCATTGCCTTGGCCCCCAGGTTCAGCGTCGTGACGCTGTTGCTGATGGTGATAGTGGGTGGGGTCATTTCAGGCCCCACGCCTCCAGGCCAAACCCCTTCATCCACCTCTGAAATATCCATCAGCTCATCCGGGGAACCCAGATCCACTGCGTCTGTGGGACAGACAAAGGGAGACAGAAAAGCGCACACATTAAAAAAACAGGAGCAGAGTCAAAATTCTGTCTCATCTGTCATGCAGCCCATCATACTTTCATTTAGATTACATGGCGTAAAAGAATATATTCACGTTCAATTTTTTTCGCATTCAATTTTTTTCAATGAAATTGTGGCTGGATGACAGAGGAGGTCTATCACTGTCCAGCAGGTGGCGCCTTCACACTGTAACCTCAGGTCGCAGGGACATCTCGCCACCTGATACAAGACATGGTAAGTTCCAGTCCAGCACAGGCGTTTGGATGAATAGCAACACAGTGAGATAACAGTCAGTAATTTAGAGGCAGAGGCGTGCATGTGTTGTCCCAAAAGGCAGGAGAGGACAGCGTCTGAGAGCATAAGCCTAGGAAAGACGACAAAGGGAAAGTGGAGGAAAGCAAATAAAGGCACAAACAAGTACAACCTAAATGCTGGTTTCTCTGCACTAACTAAAGGTACACACAGAAGCATCTTTCCTGCTTTCTTTAAAAGGCATACATCCAGACCTGTGTGAGAGGCCAACCACCTGCATATTCACAAATACACATTTCTCATCTGATGCTACGGCTGTAAGAGAACAGCAGCAAACTGCTGAGAAACAGACAGATAGGCAGGT
The DNA here is from genome assembly GCF_029030835.1 of Brachyistius frenatus. Classification (NCBI taxonomy): domain Eukaryota; kingdom Metazoa; phylum Chordata; class Actinopteri; family Embiotocidae; genus Brachyistius; species Brachyistius frenatus. The sequence continues at coordinate 4,673,070 of NW_027210601.1, forward strand.
CCCGTTGAAGTTTTTCTTGGTCGGATTTATCCGGTTCTAAACAGGTCTGGAGTCAGCAGGTTCTAAATTTAACATCGTTTGCATTCAGAAGAATTCAAGACCTGCATATCTTTCCTCAGCTCCTAGCTACCAGTCAGAAGGAAGTAATCTGTGTCCAGTTGCAACCAAGGACTGTTGCGTCGAGGCGTACCAAAGTGGGCAGTAAGAGGCCAAAGTGGTTCCTGATCCCTCCGGTTCAAAACCACGGGTTTGCCCCCCCCACCCCCACCCCCCTTTATGATAATATTAATGTACAGTCTCCTGGAACTAACCGAGATATCTGGTCTTTAAGATTTAATGTCAACAGGACTTCGTTAGCGTTAACTATAGGCTTTTAATAAACAATGTGTTGAATTTTTTTGTAATCGTTAATAAACCTACTTTTACACCTGATGTTTATGTTTCTTGTTCGACTGCTGCTCTGCTTTCAATCGGATCCACTTCATTTTGCTCAGCATAAACACGTCGCATTATACTGACTGTATGCTTCAAATCGAGCCAATTTCATTATTATGCATTTTTTTATTAGGTTATTGATCTGTTACTCAGTGAGATGTTGAAAAATTAATTTGATCTTGTGGAAGGAAGCTTTAGCCACAAAGGAGAGAGTGAATGAATGAATGACGCTGGATAGACAGATGAGAGGAACAGTGCGATTAGGCGAAGAGAGGGTGTTGGAGCCCAAAAAGGTAAAGTGGGAAGTCATCATGCAGCTTTTTTGTTTTAGACCACGCCCCCACACATGGTTACCTAGGTTACCCCGGGAGTGGGGCGGGGGGAGGAGGGGCGGGGCCTTAGTACTGGCTCCTCCCTGTGGAGGTCGACCCAGAAACCTCATTCTCCACCATTCGCCTTACAGACTTCTGCCTCCTGACCTCCTGACCCCGCGTGCCGGAGTCATGACCTCGGGGGTCCGGGCTGACCTCGGAAGCGCCACCCAACGTGTCGCCGTCAGGCTGGGCGCGGCCGTCGGGGCGCGGCCGCAGGGAGTCTCCGTTGGACATTCGCTCGCCGCCCACGCCTGTCACACTGATCTCGGGGATGGCCATGCCCCCCAGCGCGGCCTCACTGTCTACACTCACCTCCGGGGACTCTGGTGGGGTGGGAGCATGGAGGTGTAGTGGGAAAATACATACACACACAGACACACACACACACACACACACACAGATGGACAGACAGATACATTTCATGCACACGTACATAAAAAAAAAAGACGGCCGTGCGCACAGACACACACGACCACAGAAACACAAGACACACAGAGGTAATCAATGTAATGACAGAAAAATAAAAAGAACAAAAATCATAGTGATCAGAACATAACACGTGGTCAAGAGTACATGCTACGTGGAAATGAATATGAACTCGGTATTTGAATGGAACAGCACTTCAGGTCACCACTCACACCTACACATGCATGAATATTTCATCGTATTTTACTCCGTCGTCTGCTGGTAACAAAAGCTTTATGCAGCTCTGGTAAGGGAGCAGGACTCCTGACAACAACAATGGGTTTTAGGCTCGAGGTGAAGCCCGCTCATTAAACAAGCGGAAGGCTGTAATTTACCCGACTTATCTGTGCTCTGCGAACAAGAGAGCGGCTCGCTCTTAATTGTAAACCACAAACAGGCTGCCATCATTTACTCTAAAGAGCATACAATAAAAAGAAAGATTCATTTCATATGTGGTCAGCTAAACATTAGACGAAAAAAAAAAATCTTTGGCACTGAGCTGGAACTAAATGAAAACACATCATATTCAATACAAAAGCATAGACACTTCAAATGATCTGTATCCTACTGTAATTACACAACCTGCACTGTGGTTTCTTATTTACAACTGCCTGCGCCGTGTTGAATCTCTGCCTGTTCTCAAACTGAACGCTCGGT
>NW_027210601.1:4677500-4767500 GCF_029030835.1 Brachyistius frenatus
TCATCCAGTGCTTTGGATCCCAGTTCAACTTCACCATTACACCTACACAGAGGCAGACACACACAGATTAAGAGCTGGATTATCAGATCAGACAGCCTGTAAATATTCACAGAAGTGTGGTTTATAGATATTAGCCGAGACATCCGGAACTGTTGCATTTGGGTTTCGATTGCACATCCTGTCTCACTGTGGAGAAAGATGTCAACTCATTCCTTAAACATAGTGTAAACTAGTTTGTACTCTAAAAGAAAAAGAAAAAAAATGCCGTAGCACAATATCTTAACACTGCAGGCAAGTGTCAGGTGGTAAAAGGGTGTTTTTAGCAGAACAAAGGCTGTAAGATGTAAGAAGTGAGAAGTTGGAGTGTAACGGTGGAGCTGTCGTGATTGTGTGCAGGCGTTTGTGTTCACCCACAAGGCGTAGTGGATCCCCGTGATGAGCTGAACGAGGAACTCTGATGTGACAGTCAATCGTGTGCTAATGCCTTTGTAGCGCCGCATTTGTTGCCGTGGGTAACCGCATATACACACTCTGCAGGATAAGCAATTACAACAGAATAGAGGAACTTGTATCAGTGAAACAGAGAAGCAGGGAAACAACTGCACTGAGCCACTCGGCTGCACTTCCATTAAGCTCGTTTACTTCCCTGTGGTGAGCTGATATGGAACATTAGCACATAAATCAGCATGCGCACACACACAAACAAACACACTATACAATGCTGCATAACATTTTATTAATGGCCTGCATTACCCTAAAACAATTCAACAGTAACTAGTTAATTATTTTCAAACAGCTATCATACAAGTTGCAGAGGAATCAATTAAAACCGAGGTAACACGTGCACATTTGAATCTGTTTGGGCTGTTATTGTACACAGCTGACACAGCAAACTGTCGAGGGGAAATCAAAGTTGATGACTTCTCTTTAGCTGTGTGCTTATCAGACCAGTGCTCGGCTGCAGTTGCCAGATTACCAAAATCACTGAGCTGGCATGTGTGTGCACATCGCAGCTCGGTGCTGAATAGCGGTATCTTGGCTCTCTCTGGCAACAAAGACTATAAGAGGATCAGATAAGCAAGTGCTTGCAAACCAGCGTCTATGTGTACGAGTGGAAGTAGCCTTCATCAAAACACTGACTGTTACGACGGAGAAACCAGAGTCGGGATGTATGAAGTCAGTGCATGTGTAAAGCCCTCAAGTCAAAAAAAGACCCACAAGTGCGAAAGTATATCGGGAAATGCCGATGTTCATGCGTGTAGCTTTTTACCTTGAGCTGAGCTGGCAGAGGGACTGCAGGGAGGTGGCGGTCATGTGGCTGAGAACAGCGTTGTAGCACAGCAACAGGAAGGTCAGCACCTCAAATCTCAACAACACAAACAAACTCCTTAAAACAGCACGTTCTGTCCGACTGCATAACAAAAACACAAACCACAATCTTAATCTTAGCAGAAATTCCCAGACACAGTTACGTTTCCAGCCGCAGTGAAGAGATTAAGATCAAAGTATCTCTGCATGATTTTAGAAAGCAAACGGACTTGTTTTGTAACATAAAAATTCCTTGAAGTTCAAAAACAAAAAGATTCGTCGTCAATTCTTAAGACGTAGTCAGTCTGACACAGTGTGAGAAAGCAGCACTGAAAAAAAGATGAGGACATTCAACTCAGGTCACCTAGACCTCCAGAGTTCTGTCACAGTTACATTAATTTAAAAACCCCTAAGAGCAATATAACAACTTCCAACGCAACAAAGATGCCACGGGCCATCACTGTGATGCACCACGCAGAAAATAATTAGCCGTGGCAGCTGCTAAACTCACCATCACCACACAAGTGTTCATGAATCTATTTTAGGCTGTGAAATATTACAGTTGTTAATTTTCGAGGCAATATGTTGCACAGTTAATAAACAAAACATGAATCGATCAATAAACTAATAACCGCACAAGTGCATCTTTGTCAGACTGTTTATCCTCCCTCCTGAGTGTTTCTATTTTGGTTGTTGGTTGGTTGTTGGCGAACAGCTATCAGCACGCTGTAGCATCCTTCTAACACAAAAGCCCATTTTTAAAATGAGCACAATCCCCACTCGGCTGAATTATTTTCAAAAGTGCACCCATCAAGTCTCCTACCTGTTCTGTGCTGTAAACGTTTCTCTCTGGAGGTGCGGCCCGCTGTACACCACCCTGCTCAGCCCATGATTGGCTAGAGCTCCTTCTGTGAGGGCAATGGAGCCGATAGCTGAAGGCTAGAAGGGAAGTCTTATTTAGAATTTCTGCAAATGCAAGTTAAGGATTCGAGTAGGTTTGTGTGTAGACGCACTCACCTCATGGTACACTGAGGGTTTGGAGAGGGATGGAACAGTAAAAGATAATACTTTACTTTGTCCATCTTTGTCAACGATTTCCTGAGAGAGACAGACAAGAAGACAAAGAACATTTTGCTGCGGGCGACAAAAAAAACAAGCATTTTTTTTTCTGCGTGTGCCCTGAACTTCTGAAGAGCCCGTGTTGTACTCTTCAAGCACACTCATCCGTTATGTGTGGGTGTTTGTGCGTGCGTGTGCTCCTCAGGGTCTCGTCTTTGTCTGTTGTGTGTGTGAGTTTGCCTGTATTTGTGTGTGTGTGTATATTGCGTAAACACACCCCAGGGTTTGGGTGTCCCCTGTGCGCATGTTAATGTCAAACTGATTAATGGAAACCAGCCACTATGTTGAGTGACAGCTGACCTATTCTGGTATTCAGACAGGAAGTTATGAGACTCTGCACTTTGTTGATAGATGGAATATTCAGAGCCACGGTGGATTAAAATGGAACTCGACACACTTTAATAATTACTCCTACTGGCATCTCTCTGCGGGAAACCTATGGGCATTTGCAAGGTGCAGCCCATCTATAATGTGTAAATGCAAAGTCATTGTGTTTTACTTTCCCTATTTGGAACCCATATTTCCTGTAACTCTCCATGCACAGCTGTGTAACAGGGCAAAACTGGAATAAAGTAATCTGTCAAAACTCATGACGCAGCTCCCAGAAATAGTTGAGCAGTTAAGTCTTCTGCTTTGGGAACTGCATGATTATGCCCACTTGCTGAGGATCAAGGACTTTTCTAGTGTGTTTCTTCACTTTGCACTTATCACACCAGAAACATTTTGATGTTATTAGCAGCAGCAGCAGCAGCTCTCCTCTAGTAATAACAGAAAAAACGCTAACTTGCAAGCTACAAATCTGGCACTGAAAAGCTGCCACCGTCACCACCGCCTTCATCCTCCCCCTTACCAGGTTGTAAATGCCCAGCAGCAGGGCCTCGATGCAGCCGGAGGTGTGGGGGTCTCTGGCTGCGCTGACGGACAGGAGGCTCCACAGGAGCTCTGGCAGGAACTGAAGCGTGAAACGCTGCAGCTGCGACTCACCGCTCCGGTAAAACTCAAACAACTGGTGGCACACTGGCTCCAGCAACTGCGGAGGACGGCAAAACAAAAAAATACAGGAGCATAGTTAGGCTCCGACATCAGTCTACAAAAAGCGGCAGACAAGAACTGCTGGCGCAGCGAACTTTTTTTTTTTTTTTTTTAACATTTGATCAATAATAAATAAAGCACAGCACTATTTTAGTGGTGCAGTGTGCTTGACAGTCTGACAGATCTAAAAGCCCAAAATAAAACTAACAAAATACAAACAATATAATCGTGTGAAGATATACAAAATACAGGTAAATGGTGTGATTGAAAGCGTGACCAAATAAACTCTGTGGTCATGTAAATAATTGAAAAGTCATTTATGTGTACATACGTCGCTGTAGTTTTCTCGGATGACCTTGTAGAGTGCAGGGACCAGGGAACCTTTGTCCTTTAGTGAGGCGGCATAGGTGGAGACAGCACTGTCAGGGAGGGTCTGAAACACACACACACACGCACACACACACACACACATACACACACAGTTAAAGTAATATTCTACAAATAATCTAACAGCATGAGAATTAGGCTGCATCACTTGTCTATGTGGTCTTAATTTGATTGGTTTAAACTTGACACTTAAAAGACCACTGACTCAGATTAAGTCCAGGATACAAGAATAAATCATTAAATCTTATGATTATTTTGGTTAATGGTGGAGGAGAACTGGCCAGTATAAGCAACAACATCAGTTTTGCTGCTGTAATTAAAAGAGGCTTTGCTCCAAAATGACACTTCTATAGCATTTAAAGCTTGCAGAAAGAGTGAGTCTTTAAAGAGGGTTTTGAGTCACGTTTATCGGTTTATATTTGGAGGTCAGGTTCACTGCGAGGGAACCACAGATCGGTCCTCATAAATTTACACATAGTATTATTATTCCACTCCGAGCCGCAGCTTCGTTTCCAGTCACATATCGGTGAGTGTTCATGTTTGAGTGGGAGAATTACATTTTCTGGGAACGAAGCACTTCAGAGAGGGTGTTTGTTTATGTCTGTGAAATGAATTCTGTCAGTAATAAGGAGCAGCAGAGAATGTACTGCATACAGGTCATAGGTACACGTTTGTTTAATATTGGTTATCACACACACACACGCACGCGCTCACGCACAGGGATGCAGTACCTTAAATTCTGACAGCCATTCCTCCACCACTCCTTGGTCCATAGCCAACATGTTCCCTCATCTGCAGTGGAGTCACCTCTACCTAAGAAAGAAAGAAATACTGCATAAATACACACTCCGCATAATTGTAGACACAGAAAATGTACTGTACAGTGTATTTGTGCACACGCGCAGAAGCAATCACAGCTGGAACAAAGCCCTGTCCATGTTTACCAGCCTTCTATCATCGTTTATTATCCTCCTGATAAAAAAAACAAATATTCTATTAGACACAGCAAACAGTGGCATGGTCATGGTGAGCGGTGAATGTGCACACTCCGGGCCGCAATTCAATACCCCATAGAAGCGCTGTGCTGCCGTGTCCCCTCTAATGCCTCTCCAGACACAGAGACCCTCTGCAGCGAATACCTGCTCAATTTAGGCTCGCAAATCCAAAAAATCACCCACACAGAGAAGCCTGGCTGGCTTCACTGCTGAGACCAAAATACGGCACAGCTGAACGTAGACTCGCAGAACAGGCTGTGCAGTTTGTTTCTGTTTATAGACATCCAGAAAGAAAAACTTCTGAGTTCACATTTTTATTGATGAAATGAACCCTCTGCTCCCTCCAGCCCCGTTTAGTTATATTTGATATCTGTTGCTATCCATCACTGCACCTACACTGTCTGCATGTTAACTTTCTTTCTATTTAAACTCCAATGTTACCCTTTCTTTTCTTGCTTATTTGCTGACTGGATGGTGTTTGCGTCTCTCTCAATGTCACTTTCATTCTCATTCTGTTGTACTAAAGCATCTGACGGTTCGTGTCTGACACGTCTGTCCCGCAGTCACATCAGAAGAAGGGAGAAGAACATCCGCAGAGAGACGGGAAAATATCAGAACAATTCGAAAGGTATTTTTAACCGCATTTCCCCAAAAAAAATGGGGGGGGGGAGGATGAGGACACTGAACAATATTTGTTTAGAGTTTAACATCTGTTCAGTTTGGTTGTTCGACAGATTTCACTTGATTAATAGTTTAAACGTTAAAAAAAACAGCACATACTGCATGTGGTCCAAAAGATAAGGTCTGTCTGTATGTTGCAGCATTTCAAAACATTATATATATTTTTTTATAACTCTGTGTAACACTGGAGCACAATATTGCCACAAACACACCCTGATTGTATTGTACTTCACCTTCTGTTGTGAGTTCAGTCTAGCGATGCTGAATATTTATTGTTTTCATTGTTAATGTTGAATAATGTGAGCATACATGATGAATAATCAATCATCAATTAGGTTAACAGTGGGCATCCTCAATTAATTAGTCTACCGTGAAGCGATTAGTCAATTAATCAACGTGCAGAAAATGTTTTTTTTTTTATAAAAAGGCATAACTGTTTAAGTCATTTGCAGGGCAACAAGCACACTAAAGCCGTGATAGCAGTTCTGTGAGGCACAGTGGTGCTTGTAGCTAATATGTCACCAACCAGCAGTTGACTTATTTCAGACTGGACTGAAAGTGGTAGACTGACTAACACTGCCGTCCCCGATTCCAGCTGCTCAAAAGTGAAAAGCATTTCTTGTTTCATATCATTGTAAACCAAGTTTCTGAGGTTGACACAAAACAAGCATGTAGTTGTGGATGTCCATGGTCTGCATGGCAACCCCTCAGCAGTTCAGTGCGACTGCCACCGAAAGACAACGGCTGACCTGAGAGTGTGCTTTTCTGCTGAAGACATTGTTTCCGTGTCTCTCTGATGGATTATCTGCTTTCATTGAAGGGTATACAGTGAACCCTCGTTTTTCGCGGGGGTTACGTTCCAAATAGAAACCATGATAGGCGAAATCCGTGAAGTAGTAACCTTTATTTTACAATTGAAATAGATAGAACTGGACATTAAATATATCTACGTTACATATAGTCGTAATGTGATTTCAATGCACGATGCAAATCCGTGAAGCAGCGAGACCGTGAAAGGTGAACCGCGTTATAGTGAGGGTTCACTGTATTGTGCATGCGTCGTGTCTGCGCTCTGAAAATTGCAAATACAAGGCTAAATTAGCTGTTGAATGCAGTCCATGTATGGTATTGTCTGGTAACAGAGCCTGAGAAAAACTAAGTGAGAGGAAGAAGTCCTTGTATGTGCACACTTGTCATGTGCTCAGTTTTGGGCTGAAGACGGCATAATTCCACCTTTTAAGACCCTTTTAACATTTCACACTGACAATCCCTTCTTAAAAAAAGTATTAAGTTCTTAGTTCACGAACACGAGCTGTGGGAGAACGTATTTCAGGCATGAATTCACATTGTGTATATCGATATAAATGATCTACGTGCATATGTAAGTGGGTAATGAAAAATTGTTTATGGTGGATTTTTTGTGGCTTGGCTCCCATTGTCCCTGGGCTCATCCTCCCACTAATCATTTCTCTCCTTATCGTCCCTGTCCTGAAGCATCTTTCAAGCATCAAAATGCTTTATTTTGTTAATTCCGGTGCTTGGTCCCTCCATGGCAGCCAGGTGTCTATTTATGGACTGTACCAATGGCAGGAATGACAAGGGGGAGGGGAGCGGGTGACTCATGAAATGGGGCAGGATTATAAAGCAGAATAGCCTCCATTTAGAGAAATTAGTCCTTTGTGGCAGCCTGTTGTTCTGTTCATTCACACTGGTGAAGACAACAAGGAGGACGGCGACATCTAAAGCCAGCATATGCCTTTTAATGGCAGGCTAACTGGAAGAACAAAATAAATGCTGTGATTAGAGTGCGGATGAGTCAGTCTTGAAAGAGGACAGATTCTCCTCCTACCTGGTCCCTCTTATCCCATCAACTCTGTCCATGCTGGCGTCTGGGGCAGGTCATCTGTATCATCTGCATCCAGAAAAAGACACTTGGAAGTCTAAAATCAGCAGTTGCCACCTACCCATGTGATTTACTTGCCTCTTACCCCGGCAGCAGGAAGAAACTGCAGTTACACAAAGTTGAATGTACGGATAGATAACTAGAATAAGCATGCGGAGATTGCAAAAATCACAGTAACCTGCTTTGCAGATGTTTCATGAGGAAGTAAACGCATTTAACACGTTAGGAGGAGGATACGAACAATGAGGCTTGGTGAGTAACACTGAATGTACAAACAACTCGGGGCACCTTTCATCTGGAGATTTTTTTTTTTTTTTTTTTTAAGTGTTTAGTCTTGGAAACAAATTCCTAAAATAGTAAAAGGAAAGCTCTTCATAATTTCCAGAGCCCAAAGTGAAATCTTCAGCCACCAGTCCAATCAACCAAATATATTCAGTTTACAAATATGCATATAAAATTGTCATATCACAGAGGTCTGAATAAATATTTGATGACTTGTTCTTTTTTTTTCTTTTTTTTATCAGGCAAAATGTCAGAGTAGTACCAAAATTGTTGCTGATCATCTTTCTAACCAACGAACAGCTAATCATTCAGGTGGCCGTTTAAAAAAAAAAAAAAATCTAATACTGAAATAAATTTAGCTCAGATGTAATGGTAATTCAATATGAAACTGTGTTAAAACCACAAGAGGCAGCAGCACAAACCTGTCTCAAAGATGTCTAGGCTCTACTGACACACTGCAGGCGGACACAATCATCTGGTGGTGGAAAATAGAATACTAATCTCCTTGGAGTACACTCAGGAGCGCAATTATGCTATTAGACGGATGTTTCTCTTCTATCTCGGTCGGGCCGGCTCGTTAGCCGTCTCTGTGTCGTTATGGACTCCGAGATCATGACAGAAACCAATATAAGCAAGAGAGACAACACTTGTTGAGTTTTGCTCCGTGGAGCTCAGCCATGCTGATCAGCGTACACGCATGAATAAACCCGTGTTAAGGGGAAGTGGCTAAGCAGGCTTTACAAGGAAAAGCAGCAAATCAATGAAGTGATGAATAAGTACATGCATGATAATTGTAGGAGAGGTGCAGACAGGCAGTGCAGGGCGGTAAACAGAGCAGAGATCAATGGCCAAACGAGGAGAGGGGTAGTGAAATGGATGTATAGAGAGAAGGGAGATGAAAGAATTGGATAACAATCCAAGGGGTGTCCAACTTAAAAGGAGTGAGGCAGTAGGGTCAATAAAAGCAGAGAGTTCATTAGGTTTCGATCTGTGTCGCCCTTGGCAACCTCGCAGCCTCCGAGAAACACACCAGATAAGGAAAACTACTGGCAACACACACCTCGTAAAGGAAGAAACGAGCACGTTCAGCAGCCTAAGTGTGGCTGACTGAGTTTTTCACAAATGCAAAGCGCCCATGGTGCCAGCTACTAGCTAAACAGTGAAAGAGAATGTGTTGTGCATTGCTTAAGCGTGTGCGTGTGTGTGTACTAGTTGTTTATTCAATGTCTGGTTTGAAAAAAAAAAAACCTGTTCCTGTGAGCTGGCTAAAGTTGACAGCTCATTCCCTCTGAATTTACACCTACGCCACTGAACTCAACTCTCCCAACACAAACACACACATTTTTGACTCTGCCTCCAACTTCTTCCAACACAAAACGGGTCTCCTTTGAGTTTACATTCCTAATCCGTGTTGTGTGCTTGTATGTTCTAGCAGGGTCACTGCCAAATTACCCGAGGCAAGCAAACAATACCCAACCGATGCCTTCACATGGATTAACACATAAACCACATGAAACGCTGAGAACATACCTGTATGAGTGAGCAGGAGGAGAGAGAGATGAAGCAAGTCCGAGTGAGTGTGGGGGGGAGTGGGGGTAGGAGAACACCCATACACATCCCGCTCTGCTGATTACCTCATTTCCTATTACACACACATTTTGGAACCTTCTTCTTTTGCAGAAGTGAATGAGCCAATAAGAATAAAGGCTTGAAAGACGGGAAGAGAGAAAATGGAGAGAATGATGAAGTGGGCGGTTTTGAAAGAGACGGAGCTGCCCCGGCTGCTGTTCCTGCAGTACAGGGTGCAGCTACACCAACTACTGGGTTAGTGACATGTTGACGATGACACCTACACCGCTGAGCCTTCAAGGAATCAAAGGTTGCAGTGAGATGACTGTAAATCAGATCAAAAGAAGCTAAACTGGCTAAGTGTCTTCAACTGACTCTTATACAGACACACCCAAACACACCTAAACCCCAAATTTACTGTTCAGCTGTGCTTACCAATATCCGGACTACAAACTACAGCAATATGCCTCCACCCAAAAAAAAACCTCCAAACTAGCGAGCTAGGCTGGTAACTACAAGCTTATTTATCCTGAATGGCAGCAAAAGCTGTTACGGAACGTTTTTGAGGACTTGTGGGGTGAACAAGTGAAGGTTGAGGCAGATTTATACAACTGTGGTCGTAAATGGCAGAGGCTCTAACGTGCACAGAGCTCACAGCTCAACCTTATACCTCCCGTTCACCAGCCCTGCTTCGAGCCGTTTACACCATTTCTAGAGATGTTAGCATTTTTGTTTTGACATCTTTCCTCAGTTTATATCACTTCTGTTTCGTGGCGTCGAACTGCCATCTTTTTTATTTGGACTCTCTTGGCTTGCGGTTCACCTCGTTGCATCATTGCCTCCCACCACGCTCTCCCCTAAAGGCTTCTTCGATAGCAGGTTGCTTGGAAGGTGTGTGTGTGTGTGTGTGTGTGTGTGTGTGTGTGTGTGTGTGTGTGTGTGTGTGTGTGTGTGTGTGTGTGTGTGTGTGTGTGTGTGTGTGTGTGGACACACACACACACACACACACACACACACACAAACACAGCGAAGGACTGCCTGTAGCGAAGTAGACATGACAACAGAGTGTGTGGTTTATCCGTGTGGTTTTTGGGAGACGGATAGAGAGATCTGACGGGGAGGAATCCTCTTATAGCAGCCCACGCTCTCTTCTCTGCCGCTTCTAAGCCAGTGATGCATCTTGGTCCCTCCTCTTGCAGTTTCAATTCCCTATCTTCCTGCGGCAACGGAGCCTGAGGAGACCACGATTAACATGACAGATTTTTTCCATTTTAACACTCTCTTTTTTTTCCCCTCTCTATTTGTCACATTAGGTAACTCACTCGTAATCTATTACTCCTCAGCCCTATGAATTCACATTTAAACACCACTTTCAGTGCAGATAAGTAGCTTGATTTTCAAGATTTCTTATGGAGCTAAAAGTAGAAAGTATGTAAGTATATATCTAGTCGTTAAATGCACACCAAATATACCTTTACTGGGATTAAAAAAAAAAAAAAATCAACGTCTGTATTTCACTTATTCTGTGCTCGTGTATGCAGAATAAATGAAAGGGGGAGAGAGTGCAACAGTTTTCACCGCTCAGATTGTCGGGATATTTCATAACCCCGCAGGCATGGGTGACTATCCACGACGCTGGAGGATGGCAGAGCCCGCACAATCTTCCGGTTACACGACCTGCTGCGCTCCACTGTCAGAAAGCATTAAGAGAGGCTCGAGACACAAGCAGCCACACATGCCACACATTACCGAGCCCACACTTACTTGCATCATAATCACACTTTAACTGTGCACGATCACCGCACATCAATAGCAAACAGCAAAGCCTCGCGCATATCAGAGGGACAACTCGTGAATTAAGCCACAAACTGTAGTATCTCATTTAAACAATAACTGGCACAAGACCAGAGGATTTTTTTTTTTTTTTTGGTGAAGGACAGAGTGTAAAACAAACAGGTCTCAACATCTGGGTTCGGTGGCAAAGCTTCGCAGTACTTGGTCATTACATCGACATTACTAAGGATTTGAGTATCAGAAATGTTAATCTCAATGTCTACATGATATGGACGTATTTGGTTAAAAATATTGTGATATTAGATTTTGTTCATGTGGTCTAGGCCTAACATGACAGTTTATTAGAAAAAAAAAAATCCTAACAGTGCTTAATCTAACATACTAGTGTCTAGTATTGGTTACTCTTCCCCTGCCAATCTGTCACATGTACACACAGACTGAGCAAGCTCCTGAGGAATCTGTGTGCACACATACACACACACACACACACACACACACACACACACACACACACACACACACACACACACACACACATAAAAAAAAAACAGGTACAAAGTCTGCCTCTATTGTGGAAGACTGAGGTGCATCTATTTGGTGGTGGTTATCTCTCCCAAGCAAATCTTTTCAGTTTTTCAATTAAAAAAAAAAGCAATTCAATTTTTTTTTTAAACCATCATTATTACAATATCTGTGTAAATTATTAACAAATTATTTGGAAAAGTTATAGCAGGATAATGAATAAACATCACCCGAAAAGACAAAAGACAAAACTTTTTGATTGTGGTGGTGCCCAAACGTGGCTTGGGTTCTGCACCAAAGCATTTCAATGATAACAGGGGGGGGGGAAGAAAAACCAGGATTGCAGCGAGTCAGCCTGACATTTAGAAAGCCTCTCTATCTTGCCAACTGTTTTCGTTGATGTTATCCAGCTGATCTCACTTAGAGACACTGACCAGAAGACAACTGGTAACACAGCTCGGTGTTTAAACAACCGTGAAATTCAGCCTCGGCGCACTTGTAGCTCAGTGGGAAAACATGAAGCCACCCCGACGCCATTCAGTTCAGTGGTTCTCCTTAAGCAGTACCGGGCAGAGACTGTAAATTAATCCCCCCTCCCCCCTCCCTGCCTCCCCGCCGTCGGACGCTTTCTACCTCGACTCGGCTGAATGACTTTCGAGCTGTCAACCGCGGTTGCTCGCAGATTAGCTCGTTAGCTAGCTCGGCTAAGGCGCGACACTCAAGTAAACTGAGGAAGTTGGTGTTTACTTACTGGCATGCTATCTGTCAGGTTTCCCCGGTATCACTGTCCTCTGTCGCTCCGACAATACGAGTGAACGGCTATCACTTCGCTACTCCATAAATATCCTCAATAATTCAACAACATCAGCTCCTTCCATCTTCATTACTTTTCCCGACTCAGACTACCATAGACGAGAGGACTCGGTCTTCACGGAGTGACAAGGCGTCGGAGCCAATAGAGGAGCAGCATATAAGTTAGTGGTCAAGCCCCTAAATGTAGTAGCCAATGAAATTACACTGTACACAGCACGTTCATAATTTCCACGATCAAGGTAGGTTGTCGCTGTCAGACCCTGCTTTTTGACAGCAGAGTGATCTATCAAATGTGCTATTAATGAATCATTATCACACTAAAAGAGTATTTACGGCGGTGTGTACACGTCAGTTGAATAATATGCATTCATTAATAATTTGCCTTTGATTTGTGTTATTCAAATACTCTGTATTCAGTTAAATTTTGAAAATAACCTTTTTGTTTCACTAACATGGGATCTAGTAAAAGCCTTAGCGCGTATGATTAATTCATTTTTTTAATTTACTAAACCTTTTAACGAAGAGACAAACTCAGAGTTGTTACATTTTACCTACACATTTGAACACTTTATGCCAAATTAATCTGTAAAGCTTAAGGCAAAAGCACTACTCTAAATATGTCTCTCTCTGTTTAATAATACATTACCACCTGACATGACCTTTGGAACAATGGATTTCCCCAAGATTAGTTATAAAGATGGCATACAACTACGTGTTTGTTTTCTTTCATATTAATAGCAGTGGGTAAGCTGTACTTATTAATCAATCAATAAATGCAATGGGGTTTCTGTGGTTAATAAGCTGCAAATCTGCTCCCTCTGAATGCCATAACAGTGAAACACTACATACACAATCCCAACATACCTCTAGATCAGTTTCCAACGCTTCTATCCTGTCCTGGGGCATTGTAAAATAAATGTACAGACCATTATAGTTTATAAACTGAATACAACTCCCTTTGGCAGGTCAAAGAACAAACACAAAGAGGCAAAGCCTCGTAAAAAATATTGTGTTAAACCTGATGAAACAGTTTAAAAAAAAATAGTAATAGTTGCCATTTATTATTTTAATTTTGTGATTTAGGGAATTTTCCTCAATGTAGTGCAATGTCTGTGAGGCAGAGTGAAGTTTGAGGAATATGACATGAAGCGCAGCTGTTAGAATAGTACAGTGAGTCTGCGTTGCCCCCTAATGTTAGCTGGTAAAATTACACATGTTCAGGAAAATTTAAATCTTTACACAGACACAGACACATATACATTAAAGCGTGAGCATGCATCGCTGTTATATTTATTACAACTCAAAACAACATTTAAAAGGGAAATATAACTGTAGGTCCTACATGATATAAAAGCCTACGCATTACTAGCCTCCCTGATGTTGTTGTTGCAGATTACTCAGTGATATTTGGCAGCCCTGTATATGTTGACCACACTAACTGTTAGTGACTGGCATAGTTACCAGGACTAAGAGCAAGACAGACAGCTTTTGTCCATCTCAGCTGTAACAGAAAGCCTGGCTGTGAAGCAGTGTCCTCTCTCGACTGCCTAAAGTGGTGTAAAACCTGTTTAAATATTTGAAGCTTCTATACATCCTGTGTAATAATTGGTCAAATAAAAAAAACATGGACTACAGATGAGCCCCTGCCATCTCTGCAGCCTCGGTGAGAACATCCCCAGCTTGTTGTCTGTATCGCTGCAACAGCTCCTTCGCCCTCTTTACTTCCTTCATGTTCACCTCCAGGTTCTCACTCAGCCTGCCTTGCTCTTGGTAAGTTCCTGCTGCCCCCTTCACCTGCTCAGCCATGTGATTGTGGCTACGGAGGAGCCAGCCAATGAGTTCTTGAAGTTTGGTACCCTTCGAGATGGTGGCCTTGGCGCTCTCAGATGTGCCCTTCACTTCCCTCTGAGCCAGCTGTAGACGTTGAGGCAGTGGTTTCCCCAGTGGTGACCCCACAGGAGCCACACTAAGGGAGAAGTCATAGCCCTTAATCTTAAGGGAGACCCTGTGTGTGGCCTCTGACAGTAGAAAGAGATGAAGGTAAAAAAAATAAATAAATATGAGGTATCATCTGCTATCATATTGTTGGAAGGCATCACTCACCGTGCTCGTCTCTGATCTTCCCCACACATTCAGCAAAAGCCAAGGAATCATCATGGGTGCAGTCATAACTCTGTTGCAGGTTTCTGATATGTCGGACCATGACGTCATAGCGTTCTTGCTGCTCATTGAAGGTCTCCGCCATGTCAGAAAACCTCTGATCCAACTCTGGCACACACACTCGTCTCATCACCAGCCTTCCAATCCGTTTCACGGTCTGCTCATCTGGACAGAAAAAAAAAAAACGATATCACACCACAAACACACACATAGGCACATAAAACGGAACACATATGGTTCAAATGATTAATAAATGATTTTGGTACAGTTTTGGAGATGATGTACCACTGTGTGCTAGGCGGGTCTGCCTTGCTGATTCAACTCCATTCACTTCAGATGGTCTGGGGTGCAGGAGAGGGTGCCTCTGAAATAATACAGGGTTTTTTATACTGGCATAAAAAGAGACATTAGGTAATAACAGGCCCATGTGTTTTCCTGATGTGTGCAATGTAGCTTAAGTATTAAAGTAAATGTAATAGTTTGCGCCCTCTGACTGATATATTATTATCTATGACAACATTAGTTTATTGATGCTGAAGCATCAGTGTGTGAGCAGCATGTTACTGCTTTAGCTGCTGCAGGTGCAGCCAGTTTGAACTACTTTATATCCAGTTTTTTTATACCAGGACAGCAGAAAAATGTGAGGGGTCGTCAGATAATTACTGAGGAAAAAAATTTAAAAACAAAAGTTCTCTTCCACAAATCTGTTTTCTGTTTTCATACTTTTAAACTGATCTTTGATTTTTGGTGAGACATTGGATCATTTGAACATTTATGAAAATGAAACTAAGAGAAGTTTAGGTACAGATGCTAACAACTCCAGACCCCAATTAGACACCCAAAACCAAAAAATGTGGGAAACCACTTCTTGAATCTTTGATAATGTGTTGTATTTTGAAAACTTGTTTTATTTTCCAAATCTTCATTATGTTAAATCTTCATCTTAAAAGTAACTAAAGCTGTCAAATAGTGGAGTAGAAAGTTGCATGAAATGTTTTTTTCCTGAATGAAGTTTCTCGTCTGAACTCAAAAGAAGCCACTTTATACTTTGCTGAAGATTTACATAAAACTCATTAGAAACATACCTCGTTGTTGGAGTTGTCGCTGGAGAAGCAGCAGCAGCAGAGAAAACGCAGCATTTTCAGCAGCTCTCTTGTCTCTCAATTTTTCAGGTCAAGTATTCCTGACAATGCTGTACTCCGCATTCCGAATGACGTCAGCGTCATGCGACTCCTGGAAAAACAATCTTCCTGCTTATGTTATTTTTTTGTTTTGTTTTGTTTTTTTAACATCTCAGTACATAAATGAACGCGGCAGACAGGTTCACCCACAGGTGAGATGCTGCAGCGAAGTAAACTCTGCTGTTCCCATTATTTGTATATTTGTGAATTATAAAATCTGAAATAAGCATCTCTAGTTGATACAAATGACAAATATGTTTTTTGTCCGAGGTTCAAAACGCTCCCTTTAGATCTACAAACTTCAGTTAAAAATTAAATCACTTCCTCAAACCTGCAGGTCAAGTGTGTAATTCATCACATCTGTCGGTAGAGGGCGAGGGAGAGTAGGGTCCAACCGGAGCAAGAACCGTAGAAGAAGACAGTCCAATCTAATGCTCTACTGAGTTGTAGCTCACTGGATGCGCAAGGCTAACTCGTTTCCTTTTATTTCATTTATTTGTCTATGAAATGAGACAGCTGACTGCAAATTAATTTCACTCTACGAGCTTCACGGATAAGCTGCCGTCAAGTTTGAGGCTTTTGAATTCATAAATTCAGAGCAGACTGCAGGCGGCCGAGGGACAACAAAGAGACTGCTTCTGCTGGCAAGGCTGCTCACAGTGCTGTTGTTTCATTTAAACCAATAGATTACAATAATCTGCCTGACATGACGGGGATGGCCTCGCCAGAGAAAGCTCCAACCTCCAAGAAGAAGAGCGAGAGAAAGTGTGCCATCAAAGAGGAGTACAGGCAGCTGTCCAGCATCATGGGAGTCATGAACAACCTGAGAAAACAGGTCTGCCTGTCTGTGTGCGAGACTGAACACAGAACTAATGGACAGAACTGTGTGTCTGTAACAGGTCTTTGCATGAGGCATGTACTGCATGTGTGTGTGTGTGTGTGTTTGCTTCTCTGCCCTGACACCTGATCACTGTATATGTGCGTGTTTTGTTCCTCAGGGTACACTCTGTGATGTGACCCTGGTGGTTCAGGGGAAACACTTTTCTGCCCACAGAGTAGTGCTCGCTGCTGCCAGCCACTTCTTCAGTCTCATGTTCACCAGTAAGTGTAACATAGAGACACATCAGCACAAACATGCTTGGTACTTCCTACCGTGAGACCTTGTAGACCTCCACTGTGAGGAAAAATACCTCTGCTGGAGTGATAGTATTATTTCTAATAAAACATAAAACGACGGCTGTTTTTGTGTCAAAAGTTGAATAAAGAATAATAATAACAAAGTCAGTATAAGATGTTGGGTAAAGTGTGAGCCATCTATTTAGACAGTGTGGTCATTATTAAATCCAGAATGTTAGTCTTTTTTAATTTAATTAATCAATACTCTGCACTTTTCTCAACATTATGACTATTTTAGCCTTAGACACAATAGCAACATGTTTGGTTATTTGGTCAGGACAACATACGAAGATTACAAGTTTATATGTTTATCCACTATTAATTATGTAGTTCTCCCAAATCTGCCACACATGCTGCCATGTATTATGCCATGGATATATTTCTATTTTTTTTATGATTTCTGTCCCTGTTTTGTTTTTTCACGTCCAGCCAGAATGATGGAGTCGATGTCCCATGAGGTGGAGCTCCGGAGTGCTGAGCCTGAGATCATTGAGCTGTTGATTGAATTTATTTATACAGCACGGTAAGACTTTTGGCTCAAAATAACACATTATGCCGTCATTATGACACAATTACAAAATTTCGTACAACACAGTAACATGTACTTGTCTTTTACATATTAAATGCACTGTCCTTATTGTGTGTTCGTGTGTGCTCGTGTGTGTCAGAATCTCAGTGAACAGCAGTAATGTCCAGTCATTGCTCGATGCAGCCAACCAGTACCAAATTGAGCCTGTGAAGAAGATGTGTGTGGAGTTCCTTAAAGGACAGATCGATGCAACAAACTGCCTGGGTAACAACAGAAATGCAAATGCATGTCTGACACTTGAATGGCACTGTAATTCATTATATTCGCTGATTCTCGTTCTGTTCTGCTGCAGGTATTTCAGCCCTTGCCGACTGTATGGACTGTCCAGAGCTGAAGGCAGAAGCAGAGGACTTTTTCCAGCTTCACTTCACTGAAGTCTACAAACTGGATGAATTCCTGCAACTAGACGTTACACAGCTCACACATCTGCTGCACCAGGATAAACTCACTGTCCGAGCTGAGGCCCAGGTACACATCTGCACATCCTTTGATTATATACTTTGTTTGTTTTGTGCTATAAACTTTTAAGAATATGCTAAAGGAAAATGTGTGTCATCGAAACAAACTGGTGTTGTTTTAGAGATGCAGACATTTGGGGAAATCACAAAACTCTCTAACATTTTTTGTGAAGTAGTATGTGCCAATTACTAATTGATAAATACATCCTTTTAGAACTTTGATTACAAGAGTAATAGGGATCATCAAATCAAGAATATGCTGATAATAGTCTTTATAATTTGTATGTTCCCACATGTTTTGCTGTTGCGTTTCTATTCAGATTTATGATGCTGCAGTGCGCTGGCTGAAGTATGATGTGTGCAACAGACAGCAGTATATGGTGGAGGTGTTGGGGTGTGTGCGCTTTCCTCTGGTCTCCAAAACCTTCCTCTCCAAGACTGTGCAGGCTGAGCCCCTCATCCAGGACAACCCACAGTGCCTCAAGATGGTCATCAGTGAGTAGGAAGAGGGAGAAACACAAAAGTACAAATTCTAATTGACAAAAGCTGGACACAAAATGATGTATCTTCTTCATGTGTAGCGTTGTTTCTAGGATTTCTGGATCTTTGCTCAAATATATTTCCATCATGCACTATTATGGTAGTCAAACGTTGTTTAAAAAGGTAGTAATGTAGATGAACAGGAGCAAGTTGATGTGAAAACTACATTAGTGCAAAGGCCTGCTGGGTTGACACGAGCAAACCCCCACACACAAAGCAAAACAAAAACAGTCAGTGCTTTTCTCCAAGGTGGGATGCGCTACCACCTGCTGTCCCTGGAGGACCGGGAGGACCTGGGAGAGAGCAGCCGACCCCGACGCAAGAAGCACGACTACCGCATCGCTCTGTTCGGAGGATCGCAGCCTCAGTCCTGCCGCTACTTCAACCCCAAGGTACGAGGCTGCCGTGCACTGAAATTGTAGTTGCAGGGGCAATTACTCAACAAAACAATGTATACAACATCATCAACAAGCTCAAGTCAAGGTTCAGTTTCCTAGTTTCGGAACAGCTGAGAGATTTTGTAGGTACAATATGTTGGGTTACAGGTATCTTCTGATCATACGGTGTTTGTCAAGTGTCAGTATGGCTTTCCGTGCAGGACTCCAGCTGGACAGACATTCGCTGCCCCTTTGAGAAGCGCCGGGATGCCACAGCGATCTTCTGGGACAACGTAGTCTACATCCTGGGCGGCTCACAGCTCTTCCCCATCAAGCGCATGGACTGCTACAACGTTCTGAAGGACAGCTGGTACTCCAAGCTGGGTCCGCCCACACCTCGCGACAGCCTTGCTGCCTGCGCTGCTCAGGGCAAGATCTACACATCCGGGGGGTCAGAAGTAGGTGAGCAGTGGGAGGTTTGGAGAGAAGAACTTTGACTGAGTGGGTTCTGGACCGTTAAGCGCTACTATGGGGTGGATATGTTGGATTTTTGGTGTTGTTTGTGCTACTGTTATTGAGTGTAGTAGATAATTTGTGTAAGAATGACCAACCACGTCTGAAAGCATTCAATCAAAGTATTATGTACTGTATTGTCTACAGGTAGCTCAGCCCTGGACCTTTTCGAATGCTACGACACCAGGACAGAGTCGTGGAAGGTCAAAACCAGCATGCTGATGGCCCGCTGCAGCCACGGCTCAGTGGAGGCCAACGGGCTCATTTATGTGTGTGGAGGAACGGTGGGCAATAATGTCTCTGGCAGGATCCTCAACAACTGTGAGGTCTACGACCCCAACACACAACAGTGAGTCCCATAAACATAGCTCTGTACAATGTGTCCATGTATGCTCACAATCCTGGGACTTTTTTGGCATAGGCTTAGATACAGTGTGCCCAAATGTAATCATGTAATTGTGTATGAGGTCAAAGACTTTTATGAATCTGTGCTGGCCATATTATTTACATCAAAGTGTGTATAAACGTATTGATTTTATTTGATTAAAGGAGTTTATCCCCAAACTTTCCAGGAAAAAAGATAAACAGTTTTCTTCTCACTTTGACATGAATTCTTTTTTTAATTTATCCAGTGGGTTTTGAAAGGCTTTCATTAAACCAACAGCTCATAGAAATGTCTCCACAAAGGAGCACTTATTGTTTTGCTGCACTGCAACATTTTGCTGTGTTGTGCTCCACTCTAATTTGATCTTTTCAGATGGAGGGAGTTGTGTGGGATGAAAGAGGCCAGGAAGAACCACGGGCTGGTTGTTGTGAACAACAGGATCTATGCTGTTGGAGGACAGGGGGCATTGGGTAATAAAAAATGATATCGCTGCAACCACTGCAGTGATCAAGAATGAACAGTACTTTAATAATGGTAATGAACATCATTGCTTGAGCAGATTATTATTATAGCAAGAATGTAACAATATAATTTGTGTGGTTTTTTTTAGGCGCACTGGACTCAGTGGAATACTACGACATTGCCAGTAATGAGTGGCGTGCTGCCTTGGCGATGCCGTGGCGAGGCGTAACAGTGAAGTGTGCGGCGGTCAGTGATGTCATCTACGTTCTGGCAGGGTTCCAGGGGGTGGGGCGGCTCGGACACGTCCTGGAGTACCACACCGAAACTGACAGGTTGGTATATTAACTATGTAGACATTGGTGTGAAAACATAGTGCCAGTTCCACTCATTTTAGCAAGTAAATACAGATAAATATTTTCTTTAACCTTTTGAGTTGCAGTAAAATAATGTTGAATTCTTTCAGTAGCAGAAACACTAGGGATCTATACAAATAAAACAATGGCTTGATTAAACCCTGAATCTATTTGCACCACAATTACTGAAAGTTCTCCTCTGCGCTCAGGTGGGTGACTTGCAGCAAGGTGCGAGCTTTTCCCGTCACCAGCTGCCTGATCTGTGTGGTCGACACGTGTGGAGTCAATGAAGACGATGACATGGACCTCATAGACTCTCAGCCACACACTGCATCCACTGCCTCTCCGTCTGCCTCAGCCTCATCAACCTCATAGGACAAGTGGCAGATTCAGCATATATTCATGTTTATTTGACTGCTAGTGAGTTGATTGACACGAGGCAGGGCCTGACTTTTCAGGAAGTCAGCATGCTTAGGCTGCTCATAATGATATGAAAATGTCTGTTCTATGTGTCAGTTTATGTTCTTTAATTTTGTTCAGTCAGATTTATTTTTACTTTTTAGCTAAATAGTATTTCCTAATGTCCACAAATGAATGTTGAAGGAGACATGAAGACTTTTAATGAGAGTTTTGTTAGGTCAAAAAAAAAGAAGAGATTTTTGTTCTTTTATTGGTCCTTATTTTAAAGAAAAACTTGTAATTTTGTTTTTGTAGCTTGTGGGCTATATACTGTTACAGAGTGTCGATATAGTGCATTTTATGAGTATTTGAAACGTGGTTGTGTATATATTTAACAATAGTTCTTTGGTAATGTTCTTTAACTTTGTATTGTGCCTTTAAAAAGAATGTATAATTATTTTATTCGCAGCCATGTGTGGTTAAAAGTTAAAAAAAAAATAGCTGAATGTGATCATTTAGTAAGCAAGTTTGATTTACATTTTTTTAATATAGAAAAATTAACAAACATTTCAAAAACACAAAATTCATGGATATTAAGGCATCTGCAATAAAATGACATAAGATTTCGTAAGCTTGTTGTTCAGTTGACATTAGCTGCTGTACCACTTTATGGTCGACGGAGATGATGAGATGAAGCATCTCTACATTCACTGTTTAAACCTTGTGTTGACAAAACCGACTAATACTGAGGCTAAAAACAAGCGCATTAAGAAGAGTGAGATAACGTTGATAAAAGCTCTTCTAAATCTGCTCAAATATGGCAAGAGTGTGCTTTGGCAAATCATCCTGGTACATACATAATGTTATGAAATCACATGCTTTCAGAGAGCTATTGAAATTCAAAGTTAAAAAGCAATTTGATATGACTGAGGGAGGTTAAATTAGTGCAACACAGTTATAAGCAGTGGTAAACATTAAGAGGTGTTATTCTCCACTTGAAAATGACTATTTGTAGCATTCCCTGAGCATGTTTTATAAACCACTGACAGGTCCTCCCTCATTTGGCCCCCGCAAACTGTTCCATCATTCTGCCTCCCATCAATCATAATAAAACTCTTCACCACTCATAAGGAGAGAAAATCTGTTGTTTATGTCTTCAGTGTCTCTCCCCACTCCATGAGCTCCTCCTCCACGTCCCCCTCTTCCTCCCCTTCCCCGGCCTCTCCTCTTCCTCCCTGATGCGGAAGAGGAGGGATTGGCTTTGAAGCTGCAGTTTCTCACAGCATCCAGTAGGGATGAGTAGAGTTGCCAGGAAAAATGTCCCCCAGTCAGTATGGACTCAGCAGATTGGCCCCCTTTCAGATACCTGAGGAGGCCGTGCACCAAGGTACCGCAGAACAACCTTAAAAGACATGAGGGGGAAACCAGATTAAGTGGTGTGTGAAAAACCCCAGTTATTCAATTTAACATGGTGGTACCTGCAGATATTTTAAGATTTAATTTTTTTCTAGGTCAACCACAAACAAAAACTGATGTATGGTATTTATTCAACCCAAACACTGAAAATGTAAAATGTTCTCAACCCTCGTATTGTCCTTGGGTCAAAATGACACAGCTGTGTTCAACCAAGTTCTATTTTATTTTCATATTTTTTGGGATCATTGGTGACAAGGAGGCTGTGAGGGTTTCTTTAAAGAATGATGACCAATGATCCCAAAAAATATAAAAATATAGAAATAAAATAGAACTTGGTTGAACACAGCTGCAGGTCATTTTGACCCGAGGACAACACAAGGGTTAAACAAACAGCTGGCGGCAAACCTCTAGTTACTCTGGGAAATCTATAAGACTTCATTGTGAAAAGGATGATGTTTGGTTTTTTTAACAAACTTTCTGCATGGCTACACATAGATCTACATCTAGCTTTTTTTGTGTAATCTTAGGATACTGGTTTCACATGATTTCAGATGGTTTAGTCAAAACTTTGTTTGTTTTGGATTGTTAGTAGTTCATTTAGTTCTCACTCACCTTATGAAGTGGGTAAATAGATGAAAAATGCAAAAATGGTACCGTCTCTTCTCCTTTATGCATCTTTGTCTTACCATGACAGAAGGGGTTCAGGCAACGGCAGCAGCAATAGCTGATTGAGACACAGTGCACTCCAGAGGCAGGCCTGCCATTGGCTGAAACTGTGAGCCGCTCTGATATCCATGCCACGTCTCTCCCCTCGTCTCACACGTTGTCGATCAAGCCCTGTCCAAACTTTACGCTCTGCAACCCAGTTTAGCTTTGAGACTTAAATATTGGACAGCAGAAACAGGTTTTTAGATAATTACAGGTAAATCAATGTTTGCATTGTTTTTATGGTACATTTCAGTATTTTTAACATTGTGGAACAAAAAGAGAGATACGGCCCAACTAACCAGCTCCAGCATGGTTGATGCAGGACAGCTCTCCACAAACCATGCCTAACACCAAAGCCTGCAGCTCGGGCTGTGAGGGTGTCGGTGTGGCTTCTCGCATCCAGAATCCTGTCACGGCTATAGCCAGGTGCAGGTGGAGGGGAACAGGAGCCAAAGCTGACTCCTTCACTCCCAAGACTTCTAACAGGACACCAAGCCGCACTGCCACAGGAGCCTAGATAAAAATGAACAATGGAAAATAAAATTTGTTTATGTGGATACTGTTTTAAAAATGTCTGTAGTCAAACAAATACAAAATTAAAGAATGTTTACCTGACAGAGTCTATCCAGAGGTACATGGTTTCTGGGGGGATGTGCCTCCACTTGGTTTTTGTTCAAGTTCAGGTCGCAACGGTCATACTCTTCCACACAAATGGGAGTGCTAAAGCCCTGAGCCTGCATTGTAGCTGCACCAGCTGCTTTTTCCATGCTAAATGCTACATGCATGCCCTGCTGCGTGGGTAATATGTGGCCCTGACCCCTGCCTCCACTCCCCCTTCCTCCTCGCCCTCTCCCGCCTCTCGCTCCCTGTCCGATGTTTTCTTGTAGCCTTATATCTTGTGTTTGGACTTCGCCTCGTGGTCCCTTCACTTGCTGTGCACCTCCACCTGTTCCTTGAGGTACGTTGTCTTGGGCTCCCAGCAGTAATATCCCATATAAAACCTGGCGTATGGCTCTCGAAGCACAGTGGCTGCTGGCTGTCTTACTGTCCTCTACCTGCGGAACTAGAAGGACCCTGTGCATCACCAGAGCATCGACCACCGAAGGAGCCAACAGGCCCTCTGCTGCGGCCACCAACAGGCACTCTGGCAGCTGTGCAAGCCCAGAGGCCTGCCCTCCTGGAGCCTTACCTCCAGAGAACCAGCGAGCCAGAGAGCTTCGAGGATTGATGTGGTATTCCTGCATACCTGCCCAAAGCTTGGAAGTAAGCCCACCCTTCTTTCCTCTCTTGCCCTGAGCGCCTTCCTCCCCCATTAACATGCTGACTTCCTCCAGGGCCTCCGCCACATTTGAAAAAGAGGCCAGCCAGAGAAGGATGGTCTCAGCACGGGAATTGTGTGCTCTACCTCTACCCCGGCCACCACCTCGCCTTGACGCGCTCCCATCTAACATAGCGAGGAGTGTGTCAGCCTCTTTTGGAGTACTGTAGTCATTACCGGTCAGGACAGCACATAAGGGGAGCAGCTCACAACTCATGATCCCGAACCAGCTACATAAATGATTAGTGGTGTAGCACCGAGCTGAGATGTAGCGCTGAGAGGCTTTACCACTAAGGTTGGTCCACTGGAAAAAACTGAGTGGCAAGTAACCACCTATGACAAAAGGACAAAAGACGTTTTTAAAACTTCAAAATATGGCAAGATACTGTCACTACTAGTCATTACAAAGGATCCTTGTTAAAGCAAAAAGAGAAAAAAAAAATCGTGTCACCTGGCAGGTCAAAGATATAAAAGTCACTGTCATTGGACAGCACTGGGCAGCTCCACTGGTGTGCCAAACATGCAATCTCCCAGTCAGCCTCAGTTGGACACTGGACCAGTGGGACTCCTCTCTGGATGAGGACCTGAATGAATACATCCCTCGTGAGGAGGGGGAGAACAGATCCATTGCGGCCATGACACAGATTGTTGGCTTCTCTTATCTTGGACTGCAGACGCTGCCGCAGAGTAGAAAACTTCTTGTCACTGGGATCCATCCCTTATAATCATTAAAAAAAATTTTTAAAAAAGGACAGAAATGACATGTTTATAAATTACAACTGCTGACAAACTTAAACTTGTTACAGGTTCAGATTAGTTTGTTAATCTATTTATTTACACTCTCAATGGGTTAAAAAACAAAAAAAAACAAAGCATACCTCCATCCAGAACCACATACGGCTGGATGTTACAGGCTGCCAGTGCAGAGAAGAAATCGGTGAGCAGACAAGCGAAAGCGTCATAGTCCCCTCCGTGCTGCTGGTCAAACCCGTGGGTAAAGTAGAGGCGGAAATACAGACTGGAGCCATCAATAACCAGGCGACTGTCCCTAAACTTCACATCTTGGAAGAGCTGTCGGTTCCCCTCCACAAGGGTGGTCAGACCCTGGACACCCATGGGATCTCTGGGCCTGTGAGGACATGACGGATGGGAGAGGACGGATGGGAAAATGTTTACACTAGGATGCAACGCTGGGCTGTTTGTGGGTCTGTGCAGACATGCAGTTATATAACGGGGGACAAAATAGCTGCCAATTATAACAAACTGAGCAGACAGACAGCTGAACAGCAGTTGTTTTTTACGAGCAGGCACTGAGACGGAATTTACTGCAATAAAATGAATATACACGCAAGGCAAGTTATTTGACCGTATATCAAGTACATTTTAAATAAAATATGCAAAAGGACGTTTTTAGTTAGAGCATTTACGAGTTGTACTAACCGATGTCACCTTACTTCTGTTTACATGCCTCGCTTCCGCGGTTATTTCCTTAATGTTACGCTTCAAAATAAAGGGGCTGGCTTGTAACAAAGTGGTGTATTCATGTTTTACGTGTGATACCATTTTTCTTATTTTAATCACATATTAATAGATTAAAAAAAATATACAACTAAACTATAAAAACTTAAATATATAAAATAGATTTGAATATTTAAAAAAAAAAAAAAAAAAAATAGAAAACCGTTACGTCGTCTTGCTACAATCTCGTTGTGTCTCGCGAGAGAAGGTGAGAACGCAAACGCTAGCGACCGCGCTAGCCAGTTTTGTTCTCCTGTTTGAAATTAATCTCGTTTTATTGCGGCCGCAATGTCCGGAGGCACGAACCTTGGGTTTCCCGGGACAAGCCAAGCCAGCTCCGGAACATTCGCACACCGGAAAAAGGACAGCAGCCCTTCCGCGAGGTTCTGGGAGAGTCCGGATACTTTAGCCCAGCTGGAGGTGGTGCGACAGTGGATCGGGAAGCACTACAAAAAGGTAGTTAGCTCACTCGAAAGCTAGGTTACGAGCTAGCCGCCCCCCTCCCTTGTTAACAAGCGCAATAGATCACACTGTAAACAAAAACAAATGCAGAATAACATCACGTACACACTGTCTACCGGGAGCTGCGCATATCAGTCACGGAGCTGCACACGTTTAAGATGAAAGAATGCAAGGATGAAGTGCAAATGTAGTTTAGTCGTGGATGTGTAATACAGCTGCTAAGTCAGTAAAATGCTGTGACGTAAAGGATTGTAACGAACTATGTCCCTGTTAAAATGTGTGTTTGTCTTGCCAGCATGTTTTGGCGGATGCCCCGTCTTGCCAGGCTCTGGCTACAGTCACCCTGCAGCTTCTCCAGTTCCAAGAGGATGCCTTTGGCCGACAGGCTGCCAGCCCTGCACTCACCAAACTCCCCGTAAGTCTGTCTCTTTTGTCGTTGTCACCCTTCACTCTAAAATACCAGGGAGGTGTTTTTGACTACAGTCAATGCAAGGCTCAAATTTTGCACGATAAAGGTTGCTGTTGTGTTCTTGTGCTTTTTAAATTGTCTGACATCACTATATTGTTATATTAGATAAGGTCGACTGAGTGCTTGATTGATTGGAGAACAGCAGTGGCCTCAGTGTTTACTATTAAAATTGCAGAAGATAAAACCACCGGAAATCTGAAAGTTACTATTCATTGAAAGCTCTTCAGATCGGCCACGAATCATTAAAAAAAAACATGCTAAAACAAAACGAGCAAATAAACGCTGTTGATTTGACCTTTTCTCTACAGGCACAGTGCTTCCTGGACTTGCGACCAGGCGGTGGACTCTGCCACATTCTCGGCACTGCTTACAAGTTCAAGGTTGAACAGGGCTGGTGGGTAGCTGGCATCCTATGCCTTTTCCATTTCACAGTGGTATCCCTCACAAACCTGTTCTGCATTTGTGTGATTTCACCTGACTGTTTTCCTTAGTACCTCTTTTGTTCCCTCCCTGCATTCACACAGGCGAAGGTTTGACCTGCAGAATCCATCAAGAACTGAAAGGAATGTGGAGATGTTTACTACAATTGAAAAAGCACTGATCCAGGTGACAAAGACACATGCGCAAACACAAACATACTCGCACATTAAGGACTCTCTATTCACTGATTTTTGGACTTGAATTTTCTTGTCAACAGAACAACTGCATGTCACTGCCTGTGGTATATCTGGACCCTACCCTGGATCAGGAGCTGACGAGCAGACTGACTGGTATCATCACCAAACACCAGGTAAAGTGCTGGAGATATGGGAGTGGGAAAAGTAGAATATATTTACAGCTTAGAGTAAACAGGAGTGAGAATACATCTGCAGAGTGCAGCCCTGATAATGTAGTTCCATTTTAGTGCTACCCATTCACACACTGTGCTTTCACAGGGTTCCCTCAGCGAGGACAGAACGCTCGCCAGTCACCACATCTATGCCTCACCTGCCTCTACAGATGAGGGTCAGTTAAAGTTTTTGTGTGTAATTGTGTTTGCTAACCCGAATACTAACTTAGCTTGAATACATTTTGTATACGCATCTATTTTCAGATGAGTGGATGCGTCCTGTGATGCGGAAAGACAAACATGTCTTGGTACATTGGGGCATGCATCCTAACAGGTGAGGCATGAGGAAACATACACACAGGAGGCTCTGCAGACAGAACCTGAACTCCTTAACTTCTCTTGTCTCTGTTTAACAGTTATGACAGCTGGCTGTCCTCCAGTGATGTTGAAGGAGAGGTTGAAGAGCCGCCACATCCCGAAAGGCCATGGAGGGTCAGTATGACAGCGCACCTATAAATAAACAACTCTCGTATCTAAAACAGTTTATATACTTACGTAAGACAGTTTTCCGCTACATGTACTACATCCAAACTACAACTCTACATCAGAGTTTTGCTGTTCAAAACATGAAATTACAACAACTTTCTCACCTGCCAATGTCGTCCACCAGGAGTCAGTTAGACAGAATAATGGTAGGCAGTGACAAAGATTTTGAACAGAAACAGACTAATTAAATAGTGTAGGACTTTATATGATACCAACTAAAAAATGACAAGTACGTAATGTAAGTGAGGTAGTGTGTGTTCATTTTGGAAACTTGATGAGATACACCAGCATGCACCACTCTTAATTTGATGTTGTGTGTGTGTGTTTAGGTTCATGCTGGTTGGATTCTCGACACGGATGTTTTCAATGAGTGGATGAATGAAGAAGACTATTGTGTAGACGAGAGGAATGTACCAGTCATACTGCGTCAGCGGATTCACCTCCAAGACGACCAGGTTTGTGTGAAGCTGTAGGTGCTGGTCTGTGGGCTTACTTAACACGCAGTTAAATGTTATCAAGTAATTTAACTACAAAAAGCAAGTGTGATCATTTGTTTTGTGTACTTTTGTTTAGAGTTTAATCAGAGGGGATTGTTTTTCCATTTTAGATAAATAGTGACTTCCTGTCGTGATGAAACTTGGCTGTCCTGTTCATCAAGCATTTTGTTTCAAGTCATCTCCCTGAACTCTTTGTGCAGGACTCAAAGTCCGCATCCTCCAAAAAGAGAAGACGCTCGCCTTCTCCTCCTGCCTCTGAAGGCAGGAAGAAAGGAAAGAAGGGGTAAGACATACCTGTTGCTTCCACACAGGGTTACGTTTTTACAGTTCACAGTGCAAGGTTTCAGAATTGATTTTTTTTTTTTTTGGTGTTTGCACACAGGAGAAGGCGTGGCCAACAAGAGGAAGAGCCAGAAGAGGACCTGACCAAAGATATGGAAGACCCTACCCCTGTGCCAAACATGGAGGAGGTCGTACTGCCCAAGAATGGTAAATCACTTGAAGACAGCATCGATAACTCGCAAAGAGTAACATTAAAAAGATGTTTAAATATGTTACATTTCTTCTCTAAGTTGTTTGTAATTTTTTACCCCGTCTGTGTAGTCAACCTGAAAAAAGACAGTGAAAATACTCCAGTGAAAGGAGGGACAATGGCTGACCTTGGTAAGCTTGCATGTGCTATGGTGAATGTTTAGAAAGGAGTCTTGGAACATTAAAGCGTTAAAAGCAGGGATATGCAGCTGTTCTCTTGTTTGTATGTGTGCACCTTGATTTTTTTGTCCTTTCATCACCGTTTCTCTTTCAGATGAACAGGAGGAGGATTTCCCAGGAAGGGTAAATATGATGTCATTCTTCCTCAGTAAAAAAAAGTTGTTCTTATTTGCAGGAAGGTTGGTTCGTCAATATGAGTTGCTTCTGCAAGCGTTATTACTCTTTGTTTATGTTTGTATAGGAAGAGGAGGAGGGAAGAGCAGAGATCCCAAGGCTGTCAGAGGGCGAGGACAATATCACAGAACAAACCCATCATATTATAATACCAAGCTACACATCTTGGTTCAATTACAACAGGTAAACAAATACACATAGGTGTACTTACATAGACCTTGCACGCTGAAGTTATTTTTCACCAGCGCATACCTTCATCAAAACTTCAGCCTGACCTTATAAAACCTCCCTGTGCTTGTTGTCCAGCATTCACTCGATAGAGAAACGCGCTCTGCTTGAATTTTTCAACGGAAAGAACAAATCAAAATCTCCTGAAATGTGAGTACTGCTGATGTTCAGACATGAATTGGCATTAACTCAGATGATGAGGATGAGAACATCTCGGTGTGACTGTCCCTGTCCGTTGCAGCTACCTGGCGTATCGTAACTTCATGATCGACACGTACCGGCTCAACCCCCAGGAATACCTCAGTTCAACATCCTGTAGACGCAACCTCACTGGAGACGTTTGTGCTGTCATGAGGTACGACTTAGTGTGTGGACGTTTGCTGCCATGTCTGCTGCATGGGCTAAATTAGGGGTGTTATGTAGGCGTTGAGCTGTGTGAATGTGTCAACGAATTCAATCTGTTAATGCTGGGAAGAAACACAGCATGTGTTGTATTTAATGGGTCTGCAGTTCAAAAGTAAAAAAATGTTTTAATCACAACGTGACGTATGCTAATTTGCAGTTTGTCCTCTATGAAGGTGGTTTTCAGCTGCAACACAGAGAAATTAATATGAACAAAAAAAAAAAAATTATTTGTGTACAGGGTTCATGCATTTTTGGAGCAGTGGGGTTTGATTAACTACCAAGTGGATGCAGAGAGCAGACCCCTCCCCATGGGACCTCCACCCACCCCTCATTTCAACGTACTGGCTGACACGCCGTCTGGGCTGGCCCCCCTACAACACAAACCCCTACAGGTTTGTGTTTGCTGGTGTCACACAGGGCAGCAGCTCGGAACAGACGAATTTGAAACCCAGTTCAACAATCATACGGAGCACCTCCTGATAAACTCTGCCGCTCGCACTCTTTCTCGCAGGTGTCGGCCTCGCAGCACATGTTGTACTTCCCAGAAAAGAGCAGAGAAAAACCTTCAGACTGCCAGAACTTCGGTCTACGCAGTGACATCTACACAAAGAAACACCCTAAGGTCTGTCGCATTAACAGTACAAAAATAGAGACGAGCTTAATTGCTCTTATTTGTACATATTGTGTATTTACTGCGGGCTATTTTTCTTTTCTTTAAAAGAAAAAACAAATTCTTAAATAAAGTGCTGCAAACATTATTCATATTATTCTTAATCTATCATCCTGTCACCTGTCTCAGACTAAAGGAGCCAGTGCAGGGAGGGAATGGACAGAGCAAGAGACGCTCTTGCTATTGGAGGTAAGACAGTCACTAATGTTTTTCTTCTTCTTTGTCAGAGACCTAACACATGACTCACTGCTTTCCTAAGCAGGGGGGGAAAAAAAGTTGTTTTTAAAAAATAAATAAATTTATAAGCGAGATCTTTTACATAAGCTTTTTCTCAGCCGTGTCTATTCCTCCGTCTTTGTCTCTCTCAGGCCTTAGAGGTTTACAGAGACGACTGGAATAAAGTATCAGAGCATGTGGGCTCCAGAACACAGGACGAATGTATCCTCCACTTCCTTCGTCTGCCAATCGAAGACCCTTACCTGGAGGACTCTTCGGCCTCTCTGGGCCCACTGGCCTATCAGCCCGTGCCTTTTAGCCAATCAGAGAACCCTGTGATGAGCACTGTGGCTTTCCTGGCATCCGTGGTGGATCCAAGAGTGGCATCGGCTGCAGCTAAAGCCGCACTGGGTGAGAGACCAGAGGGAGGAGGGGTAATTTCTGTTTAGTCGAGGTTAAGGTGTCACTCTGAGATGGTATAATGTATGCACAGCATGTGGAAAAAGAGAAATGTGTGTGGTGATTGTTCATCTTCCTTCTCAGAGGAATTTTCCCAAGTACAGGAGGACTCAGGGGATAAAGCCTCTGAAACGTCCAACCAGCTAGAAAAAACAGGTAAGACTGAAATACATATTCACATAATTGCACACAATTCTGTTTCGATGTGTGTTTGTAATGTAGTCCCTTACTCTTTCCTTCCTCTGACTCAGAATCAATGGATGCAGAGAAACTGGAGACAAACTCCAACCCCCACCAGGTAATGCACCAAAAAGAGCTGCAAGCTCTTATATTATATGTGCTGGTGATTTACATTGCTTAACTTAAGAGAGTGTGTGTGTGTGTGTGTGTGTGTGTGTGTGTGTGTGTGTGTGTGTGTGTGTGTGTGTGTGTGTGTGTGTGTGTGTGTGTGTGTGCGCGCGTTTGGGTCAGTTTCAGGTGTCTGTAAGGGCGGATGTCCTCAAGGTGGAAGTCAGTGGGCTAAACGTGGAGGGAGAGCGAGTCAAAAGAGAACACGCTGAAAATATACTTTCTGATGAGAGAGATGGTAATTAAATATGTGCACCACAGTGAATATCACAGTGAATGCATGACTGGCTCTATCAACGATATTCTCTCCGTGCTCCAGGACGGGCAGATGAGGACGAGAGCATAGGCCGACGGGAGGGAGACGGAGAGGAAGGGAGGAGAGCGATGGAGCTGGATCTGGTGGAGGGCACCGTTGCCACGGCAGCAGCAGCTGCTCTGGCATCAGCTGCTACAAAGGCCAAGGTAAAGCCCACCCTCTCACTTAAAAATGGACCAATAACACGAACATGAAGGTGAAGAAATGATTGTCAGTTTAAGTATAGGCATTTTTTTTTTTTTTTTTTTTTTTCAGTTGTTTTGCAGGTCTCTTAGCAACCAAAACAGGCACCATTTTCGAGACTGCTTGGACGCTCCACTGCTTTGCACAAATAATTGGCATAGAGTATTTGAAGAACATACAGTATATAAGCAAGACTAGAGACGGGTATTATCTCAATTTCAAAACAGTCACATATGTCAGTGGTTCATAAAAAATGGGAGTGAGAATATTTTTTATTTTTAGATGTGCAGATTTATGGATTATTTTTTTTTCTTAGGACAGAACAAGTTAGCTGTTGACAAGAAAGTAAAGTGTATTTGTTCTACACTGGAAATGCCATGTATATTGTGATGAAGTAAATCAGTCCTCTCTAAGGTCTCTATGCCTCTTATACCGTTACTGATAAAGATGTGTTCCTGCCCACAATCATGGGCCGCTACTTTGACAAAGATAGTTCTAGTAATAACATAAACCTGTGGCTGTTGTTTTTCCTCCATCAGGATGTTTATTCTCCTCTCACATCTTTTATTTCCCCCTGTTCCTCAGTGTTTTCCTTCGTTATCTTCATTTCCTTTCCTTTTTTAGTTCCTTCGTCGTTAACCGTCACAAACGCTTTCCGCATTTACAATTCTCTTACTCGTTTATGGTGTTTTTTTTTTTTATTCGAACTGCTTCTGTATTTTTCCTTATGTATTCGCAGCACTTGGCGGCAGTAGAAGAGAGGAAGATCAAGTCCCTGGTGGCCCTGCTGGTGGAGACCCAGATGAAGAAGCTGGAGATCAAACTGAGACACTTCGAGGAGCTGGAGACCATCATGGACCGTGAAAAAGAAGCTGTGAGTGAACATTACATCTGCCGTAGCTCAAACCAAGGGGAATGAAACTTAACTATCACTACCTCTTGTTGCTCATTTAAGGCCCTCTAACATCAGCTGAAAGTCCCCCATTCCTATCTTTTCTGCAAGGTTTATGTTCAAAAGCAAAATTACAAAGTAACTCTTATCGTACTACTCATACTTTGTGTGTGTGTGTGTGTGTGTGTGTGTGTGTGTGTGTGTGTGTGTGTGTGTGTGTGTGTGTGTGTGTGTGTGTGTGTGTGTGTGTGTGTGTGTGTGTGTGTGTGTGTGTGTGTGTGTGTGTGTGTGTGTGTGTGTGTGCGCGCGCGTGTGTGTAATGCAGCTAGAGCAGCAGCGGCAGCAGCTCCTGACGGAGAGACAGACGTTCCACACCGAGCAGCTGAAGCAGGCGGAGATGAAGGTTCGCCAGCAGAGGGAGCAGCCGGGTTACACAATGCAGCCTTCAGGTCCGGACAGTGGACACACACAAACACACTGAAATCAAACATCCTCTAAGAAAAGACACACCCATAAATCAGGTCCTACAACACAGATGCAGATCCACACAGTCAAGTGCATGTAGTGTCACTCAGCTCTTAATTCCCTGTATGTTATGAATGTTTATAGTTCTGTCGTTACATTTGAGTCCTTCCTCCTTCAGGTCAGTCCATGCCCAATCGATTGATTCCCGGTGGAGGAAATGCCCAGACGATGGCCCCCCGGCTCCCTGGAGCGCCCAACGGCATGTGTGAGTATTTTCCAATGTTGTCAAAGGTTTAATATTCCGTTCCTAGTTTAGTTTAATTCCTGGGGTGTACTGATGTGAAATTCTGCTTCTGTCTCAGACCCGTCCTCACAGCCTGATGGAATAGCACCAGCTCAGACCGGTCCTCCATCGTCCAGTCACAGCTGAACTCAACAGAAAACGAGGCGCACACACTCACACCAACACCTACGAATTGTTTTTCAACCAAGACAAACGCAGAACAATGAAACACTGGCATAAATGTTTAGCAACAACTGATTAGAATTGGAAGTCTCCAACTCTTCACTAGTCATGTTTATAGACTGAAAACTTCACAAGCACACAAACACAGTTGATGCAAATTTGGTCAGCAGTTCAGTCCGTCTGATATCTGTGAATAATTTGTGCTCTGATGTTAGAGTTGAGAACTCAACTCATTAAAGTTTTTTTTATATGAAACTAAATGTTGTTTTAGCTTCTGTCCGAGTTCATTTGGTTTCAGTGTGTGCGCTTTGTGTGTGTGCGTGTGATTTTGCGTGCGTATGTATGTGTATTCCGATTTCAGTGACTGGTCTCTTCATGGCGCATTACCAGAGTTTGTACCGTGAATCTGAAAAACGTTTGGAATACTCCTTCCATTAGATATCCATCTTCATAAAAAGAACATAGTTGTAATAATTTCTTTATTTAATTGAATGTTAAATCTTCACCTTCATAAGGATTGTAAAGTTTAGTTGTTCAGTCCGTGTTGATTTAGTTTAACGGTAATTTTAGAGACTGTAATTTAAGGCTGTTGTAGTGGACTGGATTATATGGTGAGAATATATCAGGAAAATATCTGGGTATATTATAACCCAGTACAGTTTCTGTTGGTTTTGTTTAAAAACGACTACATGTAAAAACGGCCTAAATCAGAAGCATTCATTGTACATGTTTTCCCAAAGCAAATTATATATACATTGTTAAGATGACCGGAAATAGCCGAAGGCTTGAGGCAGAGATGAGGTGCAGACCAACAGGAGTTTATTTACCCACAATGAACACACAGCAGCAACATGATGAACAAACAAAAACACTGGACCACAGGTGACATGAGGTCCAAGCAGCAGCTTTTAATGTTAACTGGTGGACTGTCATAGACTGCTAGTGGTTAACCTTGAGCCCCCGACATCCAGCAGAGTGGCATGATCGGCAAAATACCCACAAACAGATTTAAATACATAGAGATGTTTACATGAGCAGATTTGACAATACATTGATTGTTATTTAAAACACACATCACAATAAAGTAGATCATTTCCAAGCTTGAATTTGAATAAATGCTTCACCCCCTCCTTAATCAAACTTTTGGCTACGCAACAGCAAAAGTGAGAGACTTGGCATAATATCACTCTCACTCCACATTACACCAACCTGCATCTAGTCACCGATCTTTCAATTAACCACTTCACCAGAAATTGAACAATTAAAAATGTTACTTTCTATTGGCTCAGCTAAACCGGGCCAACCAATGTGTGCCTCTGCTACAGACCAGGCCTTCATCAGTGCAGCTATCAATAAAGCACACATCAACAGAAAAAGAGCAAAACAGGAATAACATACATTACATTTCTGTGTTAGTGCTGTTATTTCCTACATCACATTATGTGCATAATTTACCAAAGTGCAAATCTACGTCACGCTTCCTTTAGTTGTGTAAATAATGAAGAGGACCTTCATTTACATACGGTAGGCGAAATATTTCTAAGACATGAGTCAAAGTTAAAATTGCAGAGTTTTACAGTGTTGCAAAACCAAACTCCCCAGGCCAACTTGGTTTCCATTTGGAGCACATTGGTGATTTTCAGAGTGACCGTTTTGATGATCTTCTTCGTAATCTGTATTCTCCAGAACAAAGTCCGAAGAATGCTGACCTGCCCGAATTTCGGAGCAGAAGAAATAGAAGAACTCACTCTTGAGCGGCATTCATCACCAGTCGTTCCTTTGACCACCTGAGGTGAAAAACAAATATGGACAACAAAGAATTAAGACAACTAAGTGCTTCTCAAGTAAAAGGACAAACAGATTTTTCGTTAGAGGTTGGTGTATCTCTTACCGTACCCGATGTTGAGGAAGAGTCTCAGTAGGGATGCTACTCACTACTGTGAGGAAAACTAGATCAGGGGTCTTCAACATTTTTCAGGCCAAGGACCCCCAAACTGATGGAGAGACGGAGCAGGGACCCCCTGCTATTTATATTGTATAAAATTGTGTTTTATGTTAAACTGGAGGAGTGCAGGAGTACAGGAGCTCCTGTGTGTCGTTGAATGTGTGCATTTCTTGACTGAAAGATAACATCTTCTGCCTCCATTTATTCATTCACTACAATATGTTGGATTCATGTTCATGTGTATTTAAAGACATTTAAATTGGGGGAAAAAAAAAAAGAAAAATAGTCTAATCAACCAAAAATTTCACGACCCAGTGCAGTACCTCCGCGGACCCCCTAGGGGTCACGGACCCCCTGTTGAAGACTTCTGCTGTAGATCAAACCACACCCATTGTCCAGGTGAAGTAGATTAGCCGATTTTGAGTGTTAATGACCTAATAAGAGTCTTGAATAATAACTGAGGACATTTTGTTGTTCGCAGAGATGTAGATAAAGCGGATTTAAATAGGTAGAGAAAGCAAACATTTTTTAACACAAGCAAATTAGTTGTGGATTGTGCAAAAGTCTTGCCCCGAATTAATATCAGGAAAATGGTACTAACATTTGTGTATTTTAATGTCAATGATTTATATGTTCAGTTGGCTTTAGTTGTCAATACAGTGTAGTATTTATCCTTACACTACATATTCAGCTGCCACAGGCATTTGAACCGCAGCCTGCATCAGTCGTTATAGCTCAAAACAGTGACAAATCTATTTCTTGAATCAAATCACAATACAGTCAAAAGGTTTTTAAAACAATGAATGTTGCCTCGTGTTTGAAAACACTGAAACGGAAACTAACTAATTAGACAAAGCCATGAGACGTAAACTGAAGTTTTCCCGTTTTGTTTGTATGAAAGTAATTCATTAACTTTTTAAATCAAATTCAAATTAAATTAAGATTCAACACGTGTTTTGTTCTTTCTCTTTTTCTGTCTTATATTGAGAACACAACAAACAACCAGTATAAATGTATATATCATATTAAAGTAGCCGCTATGTATTAATACTGCTCTAATCGTGCAAAAAAAAATAAAGTGGAATAACTACCACTACATTTAACGTGTATGGCTTTTATCTGCTTCAATTCCACAGGAAGTAAAATATGCAATGATGTGATCCACCATCTAGAAAGCAAATGACACGGTGTGTCACCACTGCAGAAGGTACGTGCCCAACTGGTCTTCTCTGTGTAGTCCCTCATTCGCAAAAGCTTTGTCATCACCTATGGGTACCACTGCTTCCTTTGACAAAGCTTCTGGACTTTATTTACTGCACCTATTGTTCCCCTCAACATTTCCCACTGTGAATCTTCTGCTGGGTCACAAAGAATAAGCTCCTGTTCAATTTACAGTCTCTAAACTCACATACTGACGTGTAGGATTTATAGGTTTTGCACCCCCAGAGTCCCCCCCCCCTCTCTCCCAGTCTCACCATGCTCTATTGTTGGCTTCTACAGCATTAAAAAAAAAATGGTGGCAAGAAAAATAGGAACAGGAATGAGATCCCAGATGTGATCAGTTTGGCATTAAGTGTTTGTTAAAGTAACAAAACATGAAGAGTAGGGAAAGATGTGCCCTGACAGTGGAAAATGTACGGTTACTGTAAAGGGTTACAAAAATATCAAATATAGACAAAGACTCCAGGACTTCAACTTAGCTAGAGAACCATCCAGTTAAAGGGTGTCACTGGTCAGGACTTCTGCAGCCCCCTCTGCCTATTCAGACTGACTTCCTCACCACAGGTTTCTGCATCTTGCGTATTATCGGTGCATTCAGGTCACAGAGCCGTGCGTCTGTTTCTGAAAGATTAATCCCTGGCAATCTTTCAAAACCCAGGAGGTAATTTAACAACACTACCCGGTACTTTGAACGTGTTTCCAGATTCTCAGTGGACTCATCTGGATCAAAAAACATCCTAAACTAGAATGACCGCCTTGCATTTGTCGGCCTCGTCCAACCAGTCAAGTTGCAGTTTACACCCATCACGTAATATATGAAGGCTGAAGGAATCCTTAATGTTGGAGAAATCTGAAGCACTCAAGAGGGTGATAATTTAAAAAGCCTGTCATTAGTCTTGGCTATTTAATCACAGTTAAAAAGAAAACAATAAAAAAAAAAAAAACATGCCCGTTTCAGCCATGAAGGCCTTCATCAAGGCATGAACAATATAGCTGCATTTGGGCTGTTTCATATATCTGTTGGTTAGTAGTCTGATCAATGTGGACCAATTAGCAGCCACCCTATACATGGGAGCAGGTAAAGTCACGTCACACCCAAAATTAATGTGACCGATTCATTATCCAACCAAATGTGAAATAGGGTCACAATCTTCCTTCTGTTCCTGAGTTGGGCGTTGAGTATTTGCTGGAAAAGTGGTTTTGCAGAACATTTTGATGTCTCAGTGACGTTGACCTTTGACCCCTCGGATAGAAAATATCATCACTTCACAATTTTATCCTATTAGATATTTTCTGTGAAATGTTATTACAATTAGCATGTGAATTCTTCAGTCATGGCCACAAACGTTTCCCAGCTGTAGCTATCACCGGCGTGGAGGCATAGGAATGTATATAAAACACGATAACTTGCATCGGTCGTTCTGAGCTTTGATGTTGTGAGGCGTTCAACCAAAGAATGACGGTGGTAAAAATGTCATGCAGGCACAAGATGCGTCTTCTGTCCTTGTTGATCATCTTGTGACCTGTCAAATTTGATCATGTCAACCTCTAGCGAGTGTCACAGCCCTCAGTTTCCGCTTGACGGTGTCTATGACGGACGAAATATCGCGTGTGCGGAATGAGATAGAAAAACGTTTTTTTTTTTTTTTTATAAATGAAAGCATGTTAACGAGGAAAGTGTGGTGAGAGGAAACGTGATAAAGGAGAGATTTGCTGCAGCCTTACATGGATGTAGGAGAGACTTTGCTGCATTGAAAAGAACTCACTGTTACTCGCCACGCGGACTGCAGGCTTTATGGGTGTGGATGTAACCCGTGAGGCAGTGCCTTCTTCTCCCCGTAGCGTGTCAGTTGCAACATTCGGCAGCGACACACTGAGTATGCACTAGAGTGGCTTTGGACATCCTGTCCACCCCTCACTGTTCAACACAGGGACAGGATGGAAAAACCAACGCGGCCTGAGCGCGAGCATGCACAAACACACGCACACACAGAGCTTGGCGTCGACTAAGGTGTGCTATTCTTCCATTCTGGTTCTCAGTGAGATCCATCTGTTCATCCTGCAGTAGAACACACTTCTTCTCCTTCATCCTTGTGGTACAGTCTATGCTGCCTGGAAAAAGAAAAAGAAAAATCTGTAATTAGTTCAATCACGATAGGAAGAGTGACAGTTAAAAGACAGCACGAACGTGCCTGTATGTATTTATCATGGTAGAAATGTGTGTGTGTTTGTGTCTCTGTGTGCGTGTATGCGTGTGTGTGTGTGTGTGTGTGTGCGTGCGTGCGCGCGCAAGGGTGGTAGGCAGGAGCGGAAGCAATTTTGTTCTGCTCTGTTTGGCAGTGCATCAGTGAACATTTTTCTGTTTCTCAATCTCCTCCGCTCTCCAGCTCCCCCTCTTCAGCGCTCACCCATCTCTGTCCATCCTCCGAATCCCATCACATGCACCCTCTCTCTCTCTCTCTCTCTTCCCCTCTTGTTGGGGTCCCTCTCTCCATCTTTCCCTCCCTCGCCCTGCCAGCCCCCTTCTCCTACAAAGTCCCACTCTTCTGTTGTTGAGAGTGAGCATTGTAAGGTACGGAGCCGGTCTAGATTTTGGTGCTTTTTGTAGGGTAAATTGAACAGTGGGATGCTGCACACAGCAGGGGCTGGGATCAATTCACTCCTGGTTCAGCGAGTAATAAGTGAAAGTGCAATTTGTTCACTAGGAGCAGAGCATTTGGTCTTAATTATTTCATAATATATTTGACATAATCCCATTTAGGAGGAGAGTGGGTAGTCGGCCCTCCACAGGCCATTTTGTTAGCTGATTGTGACAGAAATGGAGACACAGAGACTGGAAAATGGATTAGTGTCACGGAGCAGTGATTTGTTTGGGGAAGCTATTCTATAGCATGATAGAGTGATATAATGAGGACAGGGTGGAAGTTGATGTGTGTGTTTGTGGGAAGCAAGAACAAAAATTAGGATTACTGATCTGGTCACTGTGGATATGTCAGTGTGTGTGTGTGTCTGTGTGTGTGTGTGTGTGTGTGGGGGGGTGATTCAACAGCAGATGCTATTGTCTGGAGTCTACTGTATAACTCAATATAACAGTAAGAGGATTAACTAGCAACCGCGCGCACGCACGCACGCACACACACACACACCAAGGCAACACCACCCGTAGGGAAAGCGAGGAGGGAGCCACAGACAGATAGACAGACTTTTGGACATAAAGTTCACACACACACATTAGCTGTTGTGTAAAATGGAGCATATTGACTTCCAGTGACAACAGACGCTGTTTAAATCCCCCTCTCACCCCCCATTCTAGTCAAGCTACAGCAGGCTGAGGCCACTGACCAGCATTTCCTCTGGTGTGTGTGTGTGTGTGTGTGTGTGTGTGTGTGTGTGTGTGTGTGTGTGTGTGTGTGTGTGTGTGTGTGTGTGTGCTGGCACTTTGACACCCAATCGTACTGTGCGTGCGCGCCGTGCCGCTCTGGCCAATGTAGCCAAAGGAAAAGGCTTAACAGATCGCAGGCAGGCAGGCAGGCCGGCAGCCATCACAAACCCGTCTCATTAAAATCTCGTCTGCAGACCCTCCGCTGGTCACGCTCGTTACTACTACAACTCCTCGCGGTGCTGCCGGTGCTGTCGACGGACCCCAAAACGCACAGTGACACACGCGCGCAAAAAGGTGTGGAGGAGAGGGCACCCGTCCGGCACAATATGGACCCGAACCCGAGCCGCTAATCGGTTTACACGCGCACTGCAGCTGTGCCAGATATCAAACGTATGGGAGCAAGGAGACATGGCGAAAACGGACAAGATCTGAACTTTGCCGTGAGGATTATTTTGCAGCCCACAATCTGACCGGTGAAACGAGGAGAGGGATCAGAGTTGCCATCGCCGTGGTTAAAGGAGTATCTCGGACGTGATGGCGCGGGGTGACAGTCGTTTGGGGACCTGGCAGGTGCTACTGACCATCTCTATGGTCATCATCCCCCTGTCCACTCACGGTAAGTCCGCTGCACTGTACCGGCGTCCCACCCTGTGCGTGCGTGTTTGTGCAAGGAAGCGCGCACGTGCGTGAATCAAATCCCACCTGCATTGGATTTGGATTTGACATGAAAAATGGCAAATGCAATTGTCTATGTATGCGGCATGGAGATGCATCTGCTGTTTCAAATGCAGGCATTGATGGTAGTATTCAATGCTTCTAATGTCAGACGGTGCACAAGCTTATTGATGGTCACTTGCTGGACACTGATTTTGAATTCTGTTTTGAATGGACACTACTTTAAATGCATTGATAAGCCATCGCATTGAGCATTGATAATGACCCAGTGCCCTCATTTTGGCATAAATAAAATAGAATTGAAAAGACAACCACTGCACTGTGCAGACATTTGATCTGATGGTCTCTCGTGCTGTGGTAGCCTGCTGATCATTAATCACACTCGAACCACTGGCAGTGGCCATGGTTCAGTCCATTCAGAGTGTGAAGGGAAAAAGAAACTATCCATCTTGTGATTCCAAGATGTTGTAACTGTTAGAAGCTCACTTCTGTGCATTTTTCGGAAGAAGAAAGACATGCGTGTGGACGATCAGAGCGACGGAGACATTTGACAGTTCGGTAGGCTGCTGCAGCTGCGGCTCGTCGCGGCGGTGCGTATCCCAGACAAAGGCGGGATTAGGTGCACCGTGGCCGGGCGACAGGAGGCACATTCATGGCGCTGTAAGCACTGAATTCCTCCAGACATTCAGGGGAAGACCGAGACAACCGGGCACGCTACTCCGCCGCTCCATCCGCCCTCTCATTTATTGTCCATCCCGTGAGACACTGTGGGAACGAAAATCTGACACTGACACAACCGGTGTGTGGCGCACACACGCGCGCGCGCGCGCGCGCGCTGCGTAGTGGAAATATGGAAAATCTTGGAACTGTAGAAATGAGCGCTGCCGCTGCCCAGCAACAGGGTGGCTGGATCGTG
This sequence comes from Brachyistius frenatus, assembly GCF_029030835.1. NCBI lineage: Eukaryota > Metazoa > Chordata > Actinopteri > Embiotocidae > Brachyistius > Brachyistius frenatus. Next base: position 4,719,934 of record NW_027210601.1, read on the forward strand.
CACGCAGAGGGTCGCTGGGGTTCACGTGGGCACGCGCTGCCACTGTACCCCACCCCCTTCTCGCTGCATCTCGCGCCCTCGATGTGTAACCAGGCGTTAACATTGTGACATATTGATCGGTAAATATAGGATACGCCTGCCGTCCTGTCCCTCATAATTTAAAGCCCAGAGACCACGTGTCTGGAGATATGGGATTAATTGGTATTGCCAATATGTGATTCTTCATTCATTTTAATGGCCATTTGGGGAGGAGGAATATTTTCAGATATTTCCCTTTTAATGTTGTCCTCTCTAATATTAAATAATAGCACAGCACATAAAGTGTAAAATATAGCCTGAATATTCCTTTAATGTTCCTGCAATGATGAATTTGTACCATTTTCAGACAAGCTGAATACATGCAACTCATGCACAGAATTCTGCTTTCATAGCAGGTCTGTGGTTTTGTAACTAACAATAATATGCATTGTTGATTAATTTGACCTTCATTTTATAGATTAATTGATTCGTTTGGTCTACAGAATATCAGAAAAAGGGCCAATTTCCTATAGCCTAACTCCACAAGTTCATATAGTGTGATTTGCAATCTGTCCAGCACCTTTTTTTTTGTCTGATCAGCAGTCCAAAACCTCAAAAATATTTCATTCACCTGCAGGGACTATGAGAACCAGGAAATATTCACAGTTATCAATTCAAAACCAACGAATATTTGGCTCTTCAATCAACTAATTTATTAATTGACGAATCATTTCAGCTCTATATAAAACCAATCAATCCACACACACACACACACACACACACACACACACACACACACACACACACACACACACACACACACACACACACACACACACACACACACACACACACACACACACACACACACACACACACACACACACAGGAACAGATCTTCCTTGATACCGATGTAAAAAAAAAAAATCATGAATTGAATCCAGACTCTTGGGTGTGCTGCCATGTGAGAGCTAGTGTGTGTCCACTGTATGAGTGAACGCATACTGTGAGGTCCATCTGCCCTGTAGCCCCAGACAGCTCATAATATGTCACAATAGATCAGATCACCAGCATCTCCCTGATTCCCAATCTTTTGCACGCATACCCTCAGAAGGGGAGGGAGAATACTATTTATAAAAGTTTAAAATGCCCACAGGTCAAGATTGGCAAGTCAAAGGTGTAGAAAACAACTGACAGACACACAGAGCAGCTGCACAATACTGTTTGATTGTAAAAAAAGAATGAAGGATGTGATGGAAATCGTGGAGATGGGGTGAAGAAGGCAGAGGAGACCGTTCTGGGTGCCAACGCAGTGATGTTTATTGGCAGCAGCTCGATCGAGGAGAGAGGCCACAACGTGTGGCCGTGTCCGGTTGCTAAACCTCTCTGCCGTACTCTCACAAGGGCTCAACTATAAGGAACGCATTGGTTCCGATAAGGATAACAATGTGTCCTTGGCTGAATACTGCCAGACAGAGAGTCAGACATGTCTCCAGTGTGGCCATAATCAACACTTATTGTGGATAGTTAGTTCCTGGGTTCGGGGTGTCCTTTATGGGACCTTTACCCCATTCAAGGAATCAGATGAGTCTCATAGTATGTCAGGCCTAAACAATAGAGTTTTGTTTCCTTGACAAATGATTCGTCAATAATTTGGAATTTAGTTGTTGTAGTTTTGCTCAAGTGGAGACCTACACATGATAGCTGACTGTGACTGTAGTGGTTGTGTCAGCATCTTTCCAGCTGTTGCCTGTTAATGTGATACTGGCGATGGGAAGTTATAAAGGAGGACTGCAGTGTTTGTGTTTCAATCCAACGACAAGTGCGCAGGGTTAACACCTGCTGGTAAGGCCGCTGAGAGTTTCCCTATGACCAATCACAGTGACCTCAGGTAAAACCTGTCACCATGGTGACATGCTCGGTATGATGCCAGAGGCTAACAGCTGAGCGTTAGTTAAAGGCACAAATCATACCATTCCTAAATCTGAAATTAAATTGCCAAGCAGGAGATCGTGCATTCAATTTGATCATCGTGCTCTTGTAATCTCTTCATGTTCCCCTTTGCTCTTGTAATCGCCATAAAGACTGCCAGCTGCTAACAGGATGCAGCATCTGAGTCTCAACAGAGAACAAATTGGCAGATAGGACCTGTAAATGGAAATTGAACTGGTTGTAATCAGCTTTAATCGGTGGAGCATGTCTCTTTCACAGATTTTAAAACGTTCAAGTTCATACTACCTCAGTTTTGCCAGAGACAGAGTTGGCATACAACACTTACTGACTGGCTGGCTGATTGATTGAAAAACAAGAGGGAGAGAGCACCAACACTGGATTCTCTGTCTCCACTGCAACTCCCTCCCTCCAGTCGTCCTTTCAACATGGCACCTCTTTACATCTCACCATGGCAACTGCACTGTGTGTGTGTGTGTGAGATGAATCTCATGGTTCCTCAGCCACCACTAGTCTTCGTGACTCCAGGCACGTTCAGATGTTTTTTGTATTAGCTCTGAATGAGGTGCCAGACATTGAATGCAGCAATCTCATTGGACACAGTGCTTTCAGGGTGGCAGTGGGAGTATTTGGAATGATTTTGGCCTTTTGCGCAGATGTACCAGGCCAGTGGAAAAATGTGAAGAAGCCACTTCTTAACTGTGGGAAAATCACCACCAGTGCAAGAAAAAACTGAGCACAGCAGGGTTTCACTTTCATTTACACTTTGGTTGTCCCCTCAAGATAGAGTGTGACATTTAGAGATAAAGAAAATAACTTTCTTATCGAGAGCTTGGTGAAAAGATGGGTATCACTCTTATGTCTGTTTATTAAATATAAGGCTATGGCCGGCAGCTGTCAGCTTAGGTCAGTACAAACAGTTCCTGAAGGTTGCCTGAATATTTCTTGAACAGGTGCAATAGCTTCCTCAGGCAGGAGCCTCCTTATAACATGACACAACATGTTAATTAATTCAGTTTAGAGCTGCTGATTTGTAGATTTTGTTACTTTTGGGCAGAGTAGGGCAAACTGTACAAATTGTTTCTGTCACTTCATTAAGGCAGTGCAATTTTTACACTCAGTTAAATAGACAAAGCCAATAACTTTGTTTTCATGGCTGCACCACTCTATCAAATGGAAATCTTGTCTAGACGTCAAAATTCTGACTTTAAGAGTTTGCTATATTTAGAAACTGGGGTCTCCGCTTGAATTTAAAAGAAAGTTCTGTGGGTTTTAACTATGTCTGGATAAGCTCACCACATGCTCAAAGGTTTTAATGGTTCCCGTCTGTCTATATCTCTTTGCCCCTGTGACTTTGTGAGTCTGTCTTTCTATGCAGATCGTCAAGTACAGGAGAAGTGCTCGACCAGTCAGCCTCTAACCTATAGCTCTAAATCCTAATCTAATCTGCACCCAGTCTCGGTCACTAGAGCACATTAGTCAATCAGTCAATCTGCCTAATCCTACATCCCCACGTTCTGATGACGTGCTCTTGTTCTCAATTCTTGGACAATTATTCACGTAGCTACTAAAAGTTACACAGAGCAAGTTTTTTTTATTTTTTTTTATTTTTGCTGACTCACACCTTTCCTTAAATCAGCTCGATTTTGTGTGTAATGCATTTCTTAAGGGCATAATGTTTGTCAGATTCAGCTGAGTGAAGGATATGGTGTATTCTAGAAAACTAGCCTGGTACAACCTGAAGGCACTTGTGCAGAATACCTTGGGGATCCATTCAAAATTATTCATACCTCCTCTTCATCAAACAAAACAGTCAGCACCTTAGGATTAGTTAAATGCCTGTATCCAGACCTTTATTTATATTTTTTTCATCTACATTTAGATAACATATCTTAAATTAAGAGACAAACTCCCACAGCTTTCTGTCATTGTTCTGTGGTGGCAATAATAATCATGTCAGAGTTACTAAAGAGATTTGAAAGTTGTGCTCTGGATTGGGCAAAAGCCCCAAAACCCCAGAAACACATGAAAGTCAGCTCACCTGTCATGAGGACAATGAAGGCTTTTAAAAATCAAATCAGGGCAAATACATCATGGTGGGTCAAGACTTGGCTTGAGCTTGGCTTTTGAGTTTTATCATCAGGGATCAAAAGTAGATTTTTCCTGCCACGATTCTGACTAATCTTAGTTTAATATGTCTCCTGTGAGTCCACTAAATTATGGAACTACAATACTTAACCACCGGACCACCCCCCTAACCTTTTTGCGTCTGATTTACAGGGAGGCATTCACTGGCTAGGCGCCATCATCATCGCAACCACTCATCAGTCAACAAGGACGCCTTGAACACAGTGCTCAGCGATGACTCAGCAGAGAGAGACCACTTGATTGGAGCAGGACTGGGGCTTGGCGCCAAATTGCCACTCAGCTCCACCAAACATCACCACTCTCATAAACATGCCCACCTCGATTTTGTAGAAGAAGACCCACCTGTAGGGGAGGAGCTAACTGCCGGAGGGGCGGGTCCAGACCAGCCTGGGAACCCCTTATCCGATGATGTCATCACCGTAGAATTTCACAGTCCTGCGCCTGATGTTGTGCCCTCTGATGGTGCTCTGGATTGGGAAAAAGCCCCAAAAGCCCAGAAACAGAAAGGGGGGTCCCCGACGGCATGGACACTTTCTGATTTTTACGACTACCTGTCCCCTGATGACGACCTCTCGGCATTAGATACAACCCCAGAACCCGAGCCCACCCCTTCACCTCCAGCCGACATGGAGGATGAGAATCCGCTCCTGTCTGGTTCTCCTGCTGTTCCTGACAATGTGAGGCCTAATGTGGCTAGTGGGCCATCCTTGCCAGCTCCTCCCATGCCAGGGCCAGACAAGGATGAGGGGTTAGGCCTAGGTGGCGCAATGGGGAGTGGTGGCTGCAGGCTGGGCTTTGTGCAGTCTGGACCAGGGGTGTGTGTGTCTCAGTGTGACACTGAACCCAATTTCTGCTTCAATGGAGGCGTGTGCACTGTAGTGGCCGGAGTGGGAGCCTTCTGCAGGTGAGAAACATATGACCAACTTTTAATTTACAGGTAAATCACACAGGCTGGTTATGTGGTCCTTGGGTAAATTATAATCATGTTTAGTAATTTACAAGCATGCTCTGGATTTGTTGTACAATTGGTAGTCATGTGTACAGTATGTGAATAGCAGCTGGGATGTTTGTTAGGTACTTAAATATTCCCCTTTTTTAAATTTGTTTCGTGTGGGATAATTTACAATGTGTTTGTTCCCTGGCACAAAAGAAGATATTTAGGACACTTCAGACAAGCAAACACACACTGAAAACACACATGTGGACAAAGACAGAAGGTTGGCTTAATGTGTCAGAAGGGTTTGTCAAGATCCCAGCAGGGTCGCCAAAGGCTTAGCTCAGTTTTGGAGGCAGGGGGTGAAGAGTGTGCGCGCTGGTAGACTGCGGACTGTTGATGTAGAGACACAGCATGCATGCATACATAAAAAGTATGAGGTCGATGACAATACAGTAAGGTCAGGGAGGGACACACACACACACACACACACACACACACACACACACACACACACACACACACACACACACACACACACACACACACACACACACACACACACACACACACACACACACACACACACACACACACTTTGCTCGTGCACATGCACGCACATTTACAGACACACTCATGCATGCCTTGATAGCACCATCTGTCCTATCCTGCAGCCTCACTGTAAGCTTGGACATAAACTGTTGCTCATCTTTTCGAACCTGCTGAGTAATATCACATATACGCACACTTGGATATGTTCAAACAGCATTCAAACATGCAACTGCAAAGAAAGAACAAGAATATGGAAAAGATACACACATGCACGCACGTGTCCTGATCCTTTGATCTCATTAAGGGCTGGGCTGCAGGCTGAATCCCTGCTTTGCTGGACAGACCTCAGGACACCATGTCATCAGCTCTGAGTACCATTTTACACTCTTTTACTTTGTCTTACATGTTGTGGCTATAAATAAGGTAAATACACTGGTGCAGTGGGCACACACTCATAATAAACCTCTTGGCTTTTTCATACAGCAGGTCAGGAGAGTAGGAAAGTTGACCCCAAGTTAAAAGTGTTCACGTGATATTAAAGGCTAACACGGTCTCTTTATCTTTCTTCTTTTCCCCTTTTCCATCCCTGCATGCAGGTGCAATGTGCAGGACTACATCTGGAACAAAGGAACGCGCTGTGATTGGGCAGTCACAGAGTTCCAGGTGCTGTGTGTGGTGGTGGGCGTGGCCTCGTTTATGCTTATCCTGCTCTTTATGATCATTGTATTCTTTGCCAAGAGGTTGCACCGCCTCAAGAACGAGAACAGGCGCCTCCGCAAACGCAGGTGTGTGACTGGGAGGTGAGAATGTAAAAATATGAGCTGTGAGTTGCACTGGTTGGTTGGAGCTAAGAGAGGTGGCTTTGCCAGCGTCAGTCAAATTCCTGGCAAAACCCTCGAAATAATTTACAACCTAACAACAGATATGTTGAACTGATATGAGAGCAGAGGAGCAGGAGGAGTGAAAAGTCAGGAAGAAAAGGGAGGTAAAGACCAGATTTGATGTAATTCTCTATAGTATCCACTGAACTATTTACTGTGATGACATGTTCTTGTGTGTTTTTGGGAGTGTACTGAAGATAAATATAGAGGTGAAAAGATATAAATGCCCGGGGGGGGGGGGGGGTGAAGAAAAACGACACGCAAGTGTTTATAACATAAATCTCTCCCTCTGCCATCCTGCAGTAAGTATCGCCCACAGAGCACCGAGCCACAGACGGACGGCCTTTCGGTTTCCACAACAGCCGACGGCTCACAGCCAAACGTAAGGAAACTGTGTGACACCCCTCCGCCTGCTCCCCAAGCTCATACTCACAACCTGGCGTACTATGACAACATTATCTGTCAGGTATGCCTCAACTCTCCTCATGTTTGGTCTTCTCTATCTCTCTTTCCAATTGATTTTTTTTTCTCCTTTCTTTTGTCTGTTTTTCTTTAATTTTCTGGCATCTGTTTTCCTCACCTCCTCATTTTGTTCTCTCCTGTGTTGTCTCCCTGCCAGCTTGTGTAGTGATCATGTTTGTGTGCATGGCCATATATCTGTGCTAAATGGCTGCATGCAGCATGCCACTAACAGAAAATTTGCACACACATCAAAACTCACCTTGGTGCCCTGTTAAATCAGAAGATTCTCATTTCTACTTACAGTTAAGAATGTACAGTATGTCTGTGTTTAATGCTTTTCACACTCACCAGAGGCAATCATCAGCCAGCTATACATGGGAATATAAGCCCAGAAACCCTTATAACCATTTCCAGGTAAGCACAGTGGAGATGTCCACAATGCCTGCAGCAGTTTCCCTCCCCTGGCTTTGCTTTAAACATAATCGCTGTGCAACTGCTAGATATTAGATTTTGCTGCAAAACCTCACTTCCACACCTCTTCCTGCATCTGATCTTGTGTCAGCTGTCTTCTATTCAGTGCTCGAAGTGGAACTGTATGTAGGTAGTTCTACATTTTACTCTTTGGTGAATCCTGACTTTTCCTTGCGCCCTCTTCATAATCGCTTATCAGGACAATTCACGATGTTCCTAAATGAACTGAATTATCCAGGTGACACTCGGTGACGCTCTGCTTACTTTTCCCTCTTAGCGGCTACACCGAGTAAGATTACATTAACCTTACAATAATTTTGGCCTGGCTCCGAAAGAGCACAAACGGAACACGAACGGTCAGATAATGACACAACCTGGCTTTTAAAAGTAATGTCCTGCCCAACAAGCACTAAATGCAGGCCAGGAGCAGCAAGCTCCACTGCTAGCAGCAAAGAGTCTGTTGATGAGATCAGCTAAAACAACCTGCAGCTATAAATTTAGTTTAACCCCAGAACATATTGTAAGTATGTGAACATCTTACTCATTATGAATAATGAATGAACAATGTTGTTTGTCCTAACAAAAATGTTGAAAGCTATAAAACTATCTGTTCAATCAGATAGCTAATAAAACGGCAAAAGTCGCAGAAATGCCGCAACTTTCTGAATCCATTTGAAATTAAAAGCCGTTGTTTCAAATCAAAAGCCCTCTAGCATTTTATACACGGTCCGGGCATATACTACGTTTGAACCAAGTCTTGTTACTCTAATAATTGAAATGGTTTTCCCTTTGATTAAAAAAACGTAATGTTGTGAACATCAGCAATATCGCCAAGTTTTATTCACTATAGAAATTCAGAAAGCGATACTTATTGATTCAAGCATTGATTCCATGTACTCTCTAGGGGAAATGATTCATCTCTGTCTGCAAGGCTTCCTGTAGCCAGTGGTTCATAGGTGTCATGGAGTCACCGCCGTGTGAATAACTAGCAAGCTCCCACATTTGCTGCCTCTCTTACCTGTGCCTCTGCAGCTTCCTGAGAAGCTCAGTGATAAAAAAAAAAAAAAAAGAGCCTCCATTTTGTTTTTAACTGCTCGCTCCCCATACAGCTCAAACAGCCATTTTAGGTCCCTGGGCAGCAGGTTTCCTCTCTTCTACCCAGTACTCTTCCACAGGTTATGCATGTAGTGCTGCTATAAAGCTAACTGTATTCTGTAGCAGCATGTATATGTGTGAATATGATCGTATATGCATTGATGCATTCATTTCTGTCCATGTTTCTGTGTGTGTGTGTGTGTGTGTGTGTGTGTGTGTGTGTGTGTGTGTGTGTGTGTGTGTGTGTGTGTGTGTGTGTGTGTGTGTGTGTGTGTGTGTGTGTGTGTGTGTAGAGCAGGGGGAGTGGGGGGGAGGATGTGGGGTTGCATTTGCTGACCGATTTATGTGGCCCTATTTGTTTTCATCAATCATACTACTACTGGGTTACTAGGCCAAAACACTAAAGGCCTATAAGGTGAGAGATGCATGTTTAAACTTCCATATTCAAAAATCACCGTGGATTCTGGTTAGTAGAGGCAAATACAAACAGAGATTAACTATAAACAAGAAGATTAATTTAAACTTTCTGAATCGGTGGTCTCTTTTGTAAAAGGACACTTAGTGTTGTGTCCAGCAGCAGCCAGTGTGACTGATCAATGGTGCCCTACTTACTGCCTGATGTTCCTATGACCTTCACAAGTCTGTGACAAGCCAATCAATAGATAGCCTGAACATTTACAGACTGACACATGGACGTGTACACAGATCCGATAGTTTTGCAGTTGCACAAACGTGTTTCTCGGACGGATAATGGCATTCATTTACCACAATTAACGCAGACCTGCAACACACAAGCGCATGCTGATGGATTTTCTGAACCACGTGCTAATTCTCAGTCCATTACCCACACTTAACAGGACAAACTGAAGTGAACAAATTGAGAGTCGTTATAAGTCACTGCTCTCGGAGCTGTGCTGGCATTTCAATGCAGTGATTATAGATGAGTTTCTCTGACTTCCGGATGATCTAAATGTCAGGTCGAGAGGCTAAAAAGCCGCTGCAGGCACATGGTCTGCAATACAGTTTATTAAATGTCATAGATCCAATAGGTATCTTTTTTTTAAATGCTGAGATATGATTAGTTGATTAGATAAAGGTCTGAGCATGTAAGTCCAGCATCAGTCCATACAATGACCTTCAAGAATGATTATCTTTAGCAAAAGGAGAGTTATCTGGCAAAGACACATATGGTTTCACTGAGCTCAATGTCTTTTGTTTTTATTTCTACTTTTAGTTTTACGTTTTAACCAAGTAATTCAGTAAAGCCAATTACCTGAAATGTCCTTGTCAATTTGTCTTCCTCAAATACACATAAACTAGTCAACCTTTTCTTTTCCCTTATTGAGGAGGAGTTTAACTAGGAGGGAGGAATGTACAATAGCAGTTCACACTAACCTGCTATTGTATATTTTGTAAAACAAAAACAATTCTACGTGCTGTGTTTGCCAAAGTACTGTTAGTAAGTTCTCCTGCTGAATAACTCCTCAGGACAGTGATTGGACATGTCAAAACGTAGTGCCTCATCCCCTCAAACAATATAAAAGACATAACTGAAAAGACACTTTACAAGAGAGTATACAGTGTCAAAGCTAGAGTTGTGAAACATTACATTTTTCCACAAAAACTATTAGAGCAGCACACACACACACACACACACACACACACACACACACACACACACACACACACACACACACACACACACACACACACACACACACACACACACACACACACACACACACACACACACACACACACACACACAAATTAGACATGAGGAACTCATGCCCTTGTAATTCACGTGTCCTGCAGGTGTGAATGTCAAGATGTGTTTTTCTATATGCCAACTACTATGCATGTGTGAAGACTAACTAACTTTCCCCGCAGGATGACCCTCAGAAGCAGGAGGACCCAGCAAAGTCACCACAATCCAAGGAAGAGGGGTCGATGAACATCCTTAACTCTCATTCCCCCAAGCACGAGAACAACCGCCCAGTCTCTGTCGCCCACGACCAGAGCCCCACCCCTAACAACACAGAGGAAAATGCTGAGGTAAACATGCTCCAGAACAACCTGGTATAATATCTCCATCTGTTAAAGTATGCTGCTGGAGAATCAGACCAAAATATTTAATGCGCACCCAAACGACAAAGCTCCTAGGCAACCATCGTTTACACCTTGCAAAGTGCATACTGTGTATTTCTAACAGTTTGATAACAATTGACAATAAAAAGAAAGCACAACATGAATTTAAATTGAGAAGCACAATAGTCCTGTTTACAAGACTTCCATGCCAACATTGATCACATAGTGGCACCGCTGCCTCCTCTCTTTCCTCTATCTGCCTCTTTCACTGGACTAAACTCTCTGGCTTGGACCAACTTCTGACTGACTTTCCTCTCTACTGATGCCCTGCCTTGGTCTTTGACCAATGAACTCCTTCATTGTTTCTTCTCCTGTTTCCCAAACCCTCCCCTGCTCTCGCCTCTGCCTGCCCCGCCTTACTGTCTCTCTCTGCCCGCATGCATTGGTGTTATCAACAAAAAGTGTCTGAAAACTTAATATTTGCAAAAGAAGTACGTGGAAATTAAGTGAATCTGTATTTGCAAAAATATTCATGTTTGACATTGCTAATAAGTGGATATGTCTAGAGTATATGAGGTCAAAGTAATTGCTTGGAGTTGATATTTGAATCTATATACATATATTACACACACTGTGTCTTGGTTTTCAATGTGATTTATAATACTTTAATGTACTTGAGATTCTTTTGTACTTTTTTGGGTATACATGGAGGATTACAGTTCACAGTTGTTGGAATAAATCTTTTTAATTTTATCCAGCTGGTCCCTGTGTTTTGCTCTGAGCTCCACTTTCCCTCCAGACTGTGTCTCTCTCCAGCTCTCTCTTTCTCTGCATGTCTGCTCATGATGAAGCTAACTGCTGCCCAACTGCTCTCATGCTAATAATAACTGAATGCACGGCTGACCCTGCTTTTGTGCTACAGTAGGCTGCTCACTGATTACACCACATACACACAATGGTGACTGCTGCCCATTCAGAACCACGGACAGCTCTATGAAATGAATAGAAACTGCCATACAAGCTTGAGATTTAACATTTGACATACTCTGTTTAAATATGTATGAATTTTTTTAAACTCTTTCCATCAGAACATTTCAAGACATTTCAAACAAGCTTTTTTTTTTTTACCCAAACACACTGATATTGTAGGGAAAACAAGTTACTTTCTGTTCTCTTTTTTGGGAAATGGGTGGGGGTTTGGACGTTTGTTTGTTTGTTTTTTTCCCACAAATTCCAACTTTTAATCTGTATTACTTACATTTTATGTTTGAGACTAACTGGTTATAACTGTTCAGATCTATACTGTACAACACAGGTTTCCTCTAAGGGTTTTCTGTAACATTTTCTACAGTTTTCTAGAGTATGATGAAGAAATCTTCAGTATGAAAAATATACTGATGTTCAGAAACAGTTTTAACCAACATCAGCTTCCTGTTTAAAGTGGCTAGAATCAATTTACACCAATCAGCCGTACAATTAAAGCCACTGAAAGGTGAAGCATGAAGTATAATTCAAAACCTAGCAACAAATCCTCCCTTCATTACATAAGATTCTCATATTCAGTTGTTGTCCAGTCAGATTGAGAGAGATGTTAATTCATTTTAAGTCATTTTAAAGAGGTGCTCTGGGAGGTGTTCCTAGTATTTTGTCCCTCCCATCTTAATGAATTGGGATGTCAAATTATCAGGAACACCTCTCAGAAGGTTTCAGCAGCTGTCCTTACCTCTATAAAACTGCATGGTCTTTCAGCCCTCTGTTTTAGTTTGATGATCTACAACTTTATTGTTTTGGTCCACTGTCATTGCTGCCGTACCTTTTTTCAGCAAAAAGATACAAATTTCCAGACATGGCCCTCGGGAGTTGGTGGGTCCCAAAAATTAAGCTAATATGAGGGTAAATTTGACACTCATCAGTTTGGCAGAAACATGATTGCTAATGTTGCAAACAAGTTCACCATATCAGCCAAAAAGGGAAATGCAGTTAGGAATTATAAAAAGATAATTATTGTGTTTTTCAGCTGTCAAGTCTGTATCATCACGTCATTATTTGACCTCTGTGATTCTCCCTACATTGTTGCATCCTTCTCTACTTACCATATTTCTACATCAGGATGGAGTCACTATTGGCCTGGAAGTGCTTCTCCCCAATGAGGCCAAGCTCCACTCAGAGACCAGCCAGCCCCTTCAGTATGATGTCTTCCTCTACAAGGTTGCCAACAATGGAGACTCCACCTCTCCCAGCCAAGGCCATCTATCTCATCCCATCCCTAGATCACCCAAAACACCTAAGACACCCAAGTCACCCAAGGTGCCGAAGTCACCCAGATCACCCAGATCACCCAAACACACCAAGGAACACGCACCTAGTAACCGTGAACCCTTGTCCGTGAGGCACTCCTCACCCGGCCGCCACTCCTCACCCGGCCGCCACCCATCATCAAGTTGTCACTCTGCACCTGTGTGTTACTATTCCTCCACCTGCCATCACTCTCCCTCCCGGTACAAATGCATGTCCACCTGCTCCACCACCCCGCCTCAGCTGCGCAGGCCCAGAGGTCGGTCACACGCTCCGGGCTCAGAGCACTCAGGAACTGGGAGAGAGCAACAGGGTGGACACATACGCCCGTCCCCTTCATCACCTCATCTTACCCAGCCTCCGCCATCACCATCCAAGGTGAAGTGCAGCCCGATCAGCACCCGATCGCTGCCACCACTCTCCTGACCTGGCCTTCACTTAGTCCGGCCTGGCATCCATTGAAATGCACAAACATTTGTCATGATCTAATCAATCCAGTCATCAGTCCATTGTGGCTCTAACTTTTTTTTTTTTTTTTAACCAGTGATTTATAGATTTTTTTTTTATACATCTATTCATCTTCACACCCAGGCTCCCAACTTTTACATCCAGAGGAGGAGGACAGCACCTGGTCCTGGTCCAGAAAACTAGAACTGGGACAACCCATGCATGCACCACATTTACTAAAATTCCAACTTGGATTCACCAAAATACAAATATAAATCAGTGTGTGGTCACCGCAGCCACACTTTCACACCTCTATGTACATAACAACCTCTGGAAGAGCAGGTCTCTGCTCACTCAAGCACAAAATGAACTATTACATGTGAACACGCTCTCTTAGCGTGGTGCCAACATCAGCGTCTGCTGACGATATGGTAGGGGTTTACAGGAGCTTTTGTGTTATCAATGGTTTATATAAATCTTTTGCTATTCAGTATGTAAGAGTATTTGATGTTTTCATAGGCTTTTTGGTAATCTTTTTCATGTTTCTAATCCTCAATAAATAGTTATTACAACAAAACATGCAGTATTTTGTTCCGTAGATGAAGAAAGAGGGGAGCAATAACACACAAAAAAAACTCCAGCTAGGCAAGAAGAGAAATAAATTAGGATTTCAGTGTAACCAAGTTGCATGTTAAAGAAATATGAAGGACTCTGCTCCCGCCTTGTGGCCAATGCAAGCATTGCAACATGATTAGGTGCCCATGGTAGTTCAGTGATACTTTATATTGAAGGTTTTACTGTACATTATCAGTTGAATCATAGCACCAAATCAGAAAGGGGGGGAAAAAAAACATGTCTGCTTATGTGCAAAACTAACATTTTATCACAGTCCTCAAGTTTTTTTCTCTTTTTAAAAATGATGTCAAACTGCTTCGAAAGTGACTCAGACAGCATATGTTTTCAACCAAATGGTCATGGAGTCTTTGAAGATTTTTAATGTACTTTAAGAACAGCTGTAACAGCTGGTAAATGGCCCTGTGGAGTGTTGAAACCCAAAATATCACATTTTATCTTTAATGTTCTGGGTTGTTTTTTTTTGTCAGATTTAAGAATGACTTAGATACCAGACAAGTAGCAGAAAAACATGCAATTTAATTTCAGTTGCGCTTTAAAAAAAAAAAAAAAGATGGATACTGATACTAACTCAATAAGCTTGAATTGATTTAGTTGTAGTTCATTTTCATTCAGGTCAGACATAGAGTGGGGTGGCTACGCTATCCCCTTTGAAATGGGGAACATTTTATATAGCAAGTGTCTCCTGCAATGTCTTATTTATAATGTGAGGGTACTGGTGCTTACTGTTCAGGGTGTGAATCCTCTCATCTTTGGCAGCAGGTACTTCTGTTTCCTGTCAAATAAAACGCCTTACATATTTCCAACAATGTGACCTCTTCCATGGTGGTTAACAGCTGTAGGCTGCAGAGGCTCGGCTCCTTTGTTCTCCGATTCTCTTTTTTTCTCCCTGGATGAAAAGCACCTTCTGGTTCCAGATGGATTAGGTGAAGGTGAAGTTATCCTTCTTGCTGCTCTCATTTATCAGAAATAGGTTGCATTGACATGAAAAGAGTAGCTGACAAGATTTAAAGTGGAGTGTCTGTGTCTCTTAGTGACACTCAATGCTTCTGAAGAGCTCTCCTGTCCCGCTCCACCTGTAAGGTGCTCACTGTGTCCTCTGCCTGTCCTCAATTGTTAGGTTCTTTTTTCTTTTTTTTTAAAGTTGTTGAAGCATCTAGAAGTGCCCTGGCAGTTTTCCTTCAGGGAAAGCAGAATAGATCGTCTGAACAAAGTTTTATTTTGGAGTGAACCTGAAACGAAAATAGTTTCAATTTATGAAATATGTTTTTTTTTTCTTTCTCTCTATCCCCTTACAGAAAAAGCACACGAGTTTCCTGTGTTCTCCATATGGGACACGTGATTATACGAATAAAACATGTTACAACATATAATAATGTGGGAATCTGCATGGCCTTCACACATGACACAATGAAAATGTTCCAAAACCACGTTTCCCACGTGCACATTACATGTTTTAAATGTGCACAATCACATGTGGTCACATATGGGTTTTTGCACATATGAAATTCATGTGTTTTTTCCGTTAGGGTCAATACAATTACAGAGTGTGTGTACACATAAAAAAACATTAGC
This sequence comes from Brachyistius frenatus, assembly GCF_029030835.1. Taxonomy (NCBI): domain Eukaryota; kingdom Metazoa; phylum Chordata; class Actinopteri; family Embiotocidae; genus Brachyistius; species Brachyistius frenatus. The sequence goes on from NW_027210601.1 coordinate 4,735,483, forward strand.
AATGTAGAAGGATACTACATAAAAAGCAGTTTACTTTGACATGCTAACTACACAGGGTGGGAGGCTAAAAGTGTTCATGCTCTTCTGTCTGTCACAATACATCTCCTATCCTATAAATCCTAATGAGAAAACTTAATCTCTTTATTTGCTGACCTCTAGTGGTTTGACTTCTTCACTTTGATGCAGTGCTATAGAAGTGGAATCCATGGGTGTGTTATTAAACCATATCATCAGTGTTGGCTTTGATCTTTTAAGCCAGACAGGGTAGATAAATGCAGATTTTACTCTACAATAAGTCTCCATATCGTGTCCTCTAACCCTGCAGTTCACTTCATCCATATGATGCTTTACAGAAGAAGAGAAATGAAAGTGAGACAAGTGAATGACATAAAAATGAAACATTACAGGGATCATGAGGCTTTGATGACAAAAAAACGATGAAGCAACAGAAGAAAATAATTCTACGAGATGGGGAATTGTATTACTTTGAGATCTCTAGGTACTTCACATCGGGAGGCTCTGACCTCAGAGGAGAATCCTGCAGTCATTACAAATCCAGCGGCACACTTATCTGAAACCGCAAACTCTGGTCTATTAGCAGGGTGCACATTTGGAGGTCAGTCTGGTGGTGATGTCTCTGCATGACCTGATGAGAGTAATCAGGGACTTTTTTCACTCTTCAGTTTTTGTCCTGTTAAGAGGTCAGTTGTCACAGTCCATATTATAGTCTACCTGAAGACACCTTTAAAATAGTTTCTCAAGTCTGTGTGTCTCACAGAGTGACTGTTCATAAAATGCACACAAGTCCTTTTTAAACCAAACTAAGGTGAAAATTTTGTTCCAGATGTTTTCTCCTCCACATACTTCTTCTCCTCAGAAAAACCTAATCAGCATTCTGTATGCAGGAATATAAACTTTGACTCGTTCTTTAGGGAAATATCCCATTTAACTCCTTTGAGATGCTTCCCTGCACAACCTCCCCTCCAGCCTGCCCCACTTCTTTGTGTTTGTGTGTTGGTATGTGTGTTTGCAGCTCTTGCGTGAACCACTGAGAGGCAGCGTTGCCTCACAGTCCGGCCTGCACCGCATCTGTCGACACAGATAAGACCAGCCAGCACTTTGAAACCACTGATCTGCATCTTCATTAGCATTCACTCTGTGTTTACTGAGGGAATCTCTGCTGATTCAACATGATGCTGTGATAATTGATTTTGTTATCACGTAGATATCTGGGTGATCTCTGATGATCTTAGACATGTTTAAAGCTTTGCAAGAGAGATGAGAGCTGGGATAGTGCACGTGTGTGCATGTATGTGTGTGTGTGTGTGTGCGTGCGCGCGCGTGTGTGTGTGTGTGTGTGTGTGTGTGTGTGTGTGTGTGTGTGTGTGCGCGCGCGCGTGCGTGTGTGTGTGTGTGCAGGATGGATTCTTTGTGTTCTGCTGTTAAAGCTGTGCAGGGTAGATCAGATGATATGTCTGCATACTGTCAGTGTAGATTGTGTGTGTGTTTGTGTGTGTCTCTGGACCACTTTGAGTGTGTTGCCTTTTGGCAGCTTCATTACTGCCTCTTTAAGGCTATAAAGTATTTTTGCTGACCTAAAACAGATGTAATTCTCCGTCTCTATTCTCTGCCTATCTGTAACACACACACACACACACACACACACACACACACACACACACACACACACACACACACACACACACACACACACACACACACACACACGTCTCCTGAGATGCCTTCATTGCAGATGAAGGCTTTTATAATTAGTGTAATACACAGTGAATTGACCGTTTTTCTACACAAAACCCAAACTGATTTCAGATTATTTTTGAAAAAAAACTTTGACCCGTTTGTTTACCTGCACTAACAGCAAAAACAACCAACCAAAAAAAAAAAATGAAGAAAATTACGAGAAGGAGGAGAGTTAAAAAAATGTTTTTGTCTGCCTTGTCTACAGGGATAATCTAGAAACTGTAATAACATCATATCAAGCTGAGTGTTGATCCAAAATAGAGGCAGTAACTATTTTTATACACATGGCTTTTCAAGTTTTAAAATGATGCTCTTTTAAAACTGTATTTAAGCCTCCACAATATTGTGAGACCCCCCACTCCCAGTCTTTCTCCCCGTCTCTTTGTGTTGTTGCTTTTGTATCCGCTCGTCTCTGAGTCCGGCTAAATGCCTTTCTATTCAAGGCTGAGAAATGTCATCACTTTGTGTGCATTCGTGGGTGTCCTCAAGACTTTCTGAGAAACCACAACATAAAGGGCTATCTCATCCAAATCACAAAAACATATATATTCCCTTTTAAACTATCCTTTCCATCTCTCATGGGGGCTTTCTTTTTGTTTGTTTCGTTAATGCTTTAAGCAACACAGACAAAATCCTCTTCACTTCCATTATGATAGGGTTATGACAGAAGTCTGAGCAGCACATGCCTCCAATAAAATCATCTGAACACAAAACTCCGTGTTTGTACAAAGTGGGGTGGGACATTCATGTGACCAATACTGTAGATGAGTTCCACTGAATGACAAGTTCCTACACACTCTCACACTCACACGCACACACACGCAGTTAATGTCACAGATTAACCTGCTCCCCAAGTGTCAAAGTCAGGAAGCCAAATTAATTTCTCCAAAAATCAGCTCTTGACTTTTTTCCCCCTGTGTCCTCTTCCTCCGGTTTTCTTCATTCTCATTTTCTCCCACTTCTCCTCTTTTTGCTGTTGTCCTTTTGCGCTTTCACCTGCGGTACCATCCACCTCTACTCCACCCTCCCCTCCTTCAGCCCCTCTCCCTTGGCTTCCATAATGATTTACTCGATATCCTGTGGTCACATTCTTGTGGCGAAGCTTTCCGGCTGAAAACCGCTGACATTTACCTCCCAGTTACAACACGGCTCATTTAAACCACCCAAAATATAGTGCAGGATTTTTTTTTCATTCCGACGCTGTGGAAGTTAAAGGACGATCGCAAACACTTTAACATTTAATGTGGTAATGAACCACTCTGGTATATCTGAGTACTGTGAGTTAAAGGCCTGAAGCGAACTCATCTATTAAAAGTCTTGGTCTACTTTGGTTCCCCAACTTTCTCTTCTTCCCTAATCACATACCAACTTTCTCAATCCTTCAGTGGTCCTTGTTACCATGGAGACGTCGCAGATGTTAGGTGGGCTTTAATTGAGGGAGAAAAGTGAGAGGCAGAAGAAACAATGAAAGGTAGGGAGAAAGGTTGCTCTTATGAGGTGTCAATCCATTGAGTCAATGAACTCGAGTACGACTATACGTTTATAGCCGATGTGTACTTTGCCCAGCAACACCCACACTACAGTTTGATAGATAGCTAATTTGCATGTGATAATTTACATATGCCCTGAGGCTCCTTGTTGGGAGTGCATATCATAATTGGTGCGCTGCTGTAAACCCCTACAAGCCTGCATGTCTGGCTTAGAATTTATGGCAAGCTATATTGAGAAAATTAATTTTGTTTTCACCAATATTCAACCATGTGGCATTTGACTGTTTTGTTTGCTCTGGTAGAATTGTGAAAGTAGAGGTCCAACAATATCTATAATAGCCTGGTTATATTATGTTATATAGCCTAAAATGATATAAATATCAAACAATAGCCTATCGTATAGGCTAATTTTGCTGGGGATTTCAAGCTGCCACGTTTTCATGACGACAATATCAACGATGGGGAAATATAGGCCGACAGTGCAGATAATTTTTTTTTAGGATATTTTAAATAAACCAACAACCAATCCTGGACAATGAGAAATTACAGGGTCCAACAATAGGCTATATATAAACACCTCAGTTTAATTGTATTGGGCATCTCGAGCAGAGGATGAGAGTGTACCCGACAATATGATAGGCTATTTGATGGAACTCATTGTTATTATCTCCAGAGTGTTGGACTACTACATGGTTGTATATGCACTGTGGCAGTGCGTTACACTGAAGCAAACCATGGTGTAGCCTACAAACTAGTAGAATAGTGGTGAAAACACAATGAGTTTTCTTGATATAGCTAACTCCTAAATTTTAAGTTAGTATGAAGGCATTTGCTGCATGGCACCAGTGACGTTACACCAGGTGTGGAGTTCGTGTGTACTAAATTAGGTGTACATACATACATTAGGCACACGCGCACTATAAATCATGTAAAATAGAGAGCCAGTGGGACACAGACACACACACACACACACACACACACACACACACACACACACACACCAGGTGTGTAATGCATTTGTCTCCATTGTGAGACCATGTAGATTGTTGGCATGTGCCAGTGAGGCGTTCGGCGTGAGTTGGCTCAATCTTTTGACACCACATATGTGGTAAGGTCATTGTAGCAGTCACTCACTCACACACACTCTCTCTCTCACAAACACACACAAAACATTTCTGAGGGCAGGATAGGACCACCTGTGAAGACGAAGGTGGGGCCCCAAAGGCTGCACCCCGCTCTCACCCAGTGGTGCTGGAAGGAAGGAACCCAAATTTATCAACACGGGTGGGAGGCAACAAACACACACACACACACACACACACACACACACACACACACACACACACACACACACACACACACACACACACACACACACACACACACACACACCAGACGCAGGTGTGCAGATAGGAAGGGCTCACCACAGCAGGACCACCGGCAGAGCAGCTTAGAGGGATGTGTGATGACAGTTGCGCATGTGAAATGGCTAGGAGTATTTTTCTCTTTCCCTATTTAGTTCTGGTTTCTTATTGGTTTAGATTGTTGTAAACAACATATATATATATATATATATATATATATTTATATTTAGCAGTCACACATTCTGCCTGACACAGTCATAGCTTTAATAAATGCATGTGCATAATAGGAGGATTTGAGCCAATGATGCAGCTTTTTCTCTCAGAACAATGATGCTAAACATATTCACAAAAGACTCTGGAGTCAAATAGTCGGAAGGAGTCTGAATGATAAAAAATAAAATTCAGTTTCTATTGAAAATTCATTTATTTTATTGTTCTGATTAATTGACTTGAGAGCTTATATAAACTCTTTGTTATATGATCGCCTACTGATACGAGTCAGTGTGAAATTGCATTAACATTCACTCATTACCCTCTATCTCTTTTGGTTAGTGACTCTTCACCCCTGTCACTGTGGACCTACAACCGGCTGCCTGACTGAGGCAGTTAATGTGTTCAAGAGCCGGCCGTCCCTCAAATAACACAATCAATTATTCATATTGCAAGGCACGCACCACCACACACACACACACTGATCTCCGTGTGCTGAGAATGCAGGTCATTTCAGCGCATTTGTGAGTAAAATCGCCAAGAGAGTGGCAACAGAAGTGCTGACCAGCTTTGGATGGAGAATCTTCGCCCACCAAGGGGGCATTAACAGAATGTAGATGTGTGTGTGTGTGTGTGTGTGTGTGAGAGAGAGAGAGAAACAGAGACGGTCACAGTAGGTGTGTATGGGAGAGAGGCTGTGTCCTCCTAACTAATGCAGATCGCATCTCTCGTGTGTTGAGCCAGCAGAAGTACAGCGGTAGATCCATCATGTCAAGACGGGGGTCAAAATTGCAGGCCGACCTTCTGTCACACATTTGAGTAATTCCCTCCCAAAATGTTTAGGTTCAGCCTAAACTTGGCTGGCTCTTTAATTGGCCAACGCGAGTGCATTTACGGATCAGACTTAAGGCGGACAGGCGAGAAAGCTGGCGGGTGGTGTTGGTGGGAGCACTCATCTACATTTGCAAACTTGTGTTTTTTCCCCGAGTGTTTTTTCAGTGGACGGCTCCACTGAGACTTGCTCTGGCACGAGGTCTTAAAAACATTAGCAGTTTTCACTGCTCAACAACTCATCAGCTATTTTCAAATCTGTTGGGGGCTAGTCCATGTTGCCACTTAAATCGTAGCGAAGCAAGCGTGGCATCAAGTCAACAAAAGTCCCTCGATCCATTATCTAACATGCTTTGTCCTGAACAGGATCACTGGGAGCTGGAGCCTATCCCAGCTAACTTTGGGAGAAGGAGAGGTACACCCCGGACAGGTCGCCAGTGTATCACAGGGCCAACACATAAGAGACAGACAGAAACAGACATGCACGCTCTGGTTCTCCAACTTTTGGATGTTGGAAGGAAGCTGGAGTACCCTGAGAGAACCCACGCAGGCACAGGGAGAACATTCAAACTCCTCAGGAAAAGGCACCCGCCCCAACCGAGGTTCGAACCTTCTTGCTGTGTGACGACAGTGCAAAACACTGCATCCACCTCAACAAAAGTCCTCATAAGGAAATTGCAGGTCAGTTTAAAGTCTTTCAGGTCTCCGAATACTATTAACATTAAAATAGAAGACTATTTGCCTAGATAGATAGATAGATAGATAGATAGATAGATAGATAGATACTTTATTAATCCCGCAAGGGGACTTTTTTTTTTTTTTTTTTTTTTTTAGATAGTTATGGAATTTTCCCAAATATACCAGCTTTTACCACCTGACAAGATGTTTTAGCTTTTTACTCACATGACAAGTCACATCTTGTGGGGTGAGTCTCAAAAAGTCACGTCAAAGTCATTTCACAAGTCCCAATTTCTGTGACTTAAAGTCCCTAAAAACTTGATTTAAAAGATGTCCCCATTAAACATTTAGTGATGAGGTCGTAACAATATAAAAAAAAAATACGTTGAGATATTTATATAGCTATTACTATCTGCTGATTTGACAGTGATTTGGCACTATAAGCAACCAACTCCATAACTGAGTCCGTTCACTTCAAACCAGTGAGAAGGGCAAACAAAGAATACATCAAAACACCTTGTGTGAAATGACAAAAACTGCTGAAGTATGGCACAACGTTCTGTCTTCATGGAAAGGACACCAAAGCAACTTTGGAAGAAAAAGGTTTCCTGTGACACAAATAAACATTGGATTCATGCAGGTTAATCTAAATTTGGTGAAATTTCTTGACCGTCTCAACCTGATGTTAAGTGTTAGAAAGCACTGTATCGGGGGTAAACAAAAGTCCAGGAGATAATTGTTCATTGGCGGGATTACCGTGTTGAAAACAGTCCGGTCTCAGGCAGACGGTAAGTTAAGAGTCGAACGCACCTTGTCCTCAGGTGGACTACAGTTAAGTGTTGTGGAAGTCAGAGGATACCGCAGCTACACAAGCCAGGAAGGAGTCCATCGTCTTCTCTTTCTGCTCTGCTGCTTTAGCGGGCAGCGACCCCCCCCCCACCCCCGCAAGAGCCTGACGATGTGCGCGCTGCACAGAGCAAGACTTTCAAACGATATCATTACCATTTCAGAGAACCTGCTGCTGCCTTATAGGCCTACGAGCTGTGGCATGTTATACAGAGGAGCACGCAGTTTGCCACAAACTGCATCATCACTTTGCACCTTTTAATGTAAATGGTAGACAACTACTGGGCTGTTACACGTTGCAGAAGTTACTGTGTGGCGTTTCAATTAGGGAAATGGCATCGGTGCTGGGGATCCCGTGAGGCATCACTGCCGCTTGTCAGCGGTCCAAACAAAAGCCAGGTTTTTTGTCTATTACAGAGCAGATACAGAGCCGAGACCAGCACAGGGACTAATTCACATGCAGGCCTCTGTGGATACATTAACACTCAACAGGCAGGCAGACAGACAGACAGACAGACAGACAGACAGGTTGGCTGGGCTGGCTGGCTGGCTCACTCACTCACTCACTGATTCTTTCTCATTTAAATACTGAACCTAAACCCACACAAACACAGACTTAAGCACCCAGCGGTTCCTCCTGCAACATTAATGTCCTCATTTATCCTCTTATGCACAAATGTCAACCTTTGTCAGCCTTCATCCCTGCCTCTCCCTCTGTGCCCCCCTCGCCTTCACCAGCTCATCTCACCCCTTCCTTCCTCTAGTCCTTTGTATTTGCTTCCATGCCTTATATCAAATTCATTACTCCACCTCTACCAAGATACCGATCTCTTCCCTCTTCCGCCTGGATTCTTCTCACTTTTTCACTCATTGTATGCCGCTCACCCTCCTCTTCCTCTTTCTTCTTGCCCACCCTGCATCCTGCATAGATATTGGCACTTTTTCCCCAACCATGTCTGCCTCTCCCTTGTTTTGTTTCATTGTCTTTTTTTTTTTTTTTATATTCTCCCTCTCTCTGCTTGGGGATCCTCTAGTGACATCACTCCTACAGTTACCATGGTTTCGGAGGGGAAAAGGGACCGTAATAACTGTCTAGATCAAACAGACAGACTTGGTGCTGTTGTATCTCTCAAACAAACACACAAACAAACAAACAGGGGCACCACAACAGTCTAAGCAATTTAGTCTTTATTCCGGGATCTGGAGACAGCTAGCAGGTCTGGGTGTAAACTATACAAGCAAGTGCGTCTGTGTTCAGGTCAGCGTCAACGACGGCTCTGTGTGAATGAACAAGTTGTCGTCGAACAGGTCTTCCTCCAGGTCGCCCTCCTCTTCAGTGAAGTAGGTGGGAAAAGGAGGGTTGAGCAGGGTGGAGCTCCTGTTGGGTAGTATGGTGTCTCTTACCTGGAACACATCCAAAACACGCTGAAACAATCAACGCTCAAATAATTCGGGGAAAGTAAATTTGTCACAAACAAATATGATTTATGAAGCAAAAACGACCACCGAAATTGCGAGGTTATCAAACGTGAGAGTGTAATTATAACTCGGAAATCTTTTTGGACGGTTGGTCAAACAAAACAAGCATTTCCAAAAATCCCCTTGATGGCGTTATGTAAAAATCCATCACAGTTGTGTTCATTACTGACTGACTTGACCAGTTGTGTTTAACCTCTGTATGTTGATACCGAGACTGTCGCCAAAGCAACCAGGGCTGAAATGTTGAGCATGAATTTTATTGAAACAAAAGATAGATGTTACAAAGATACCCTTGGACTGACACGTGTTTGCCTATTGTTCCCACATGAATCATATGCTCAACATTTTTCCACTGCTTAGGGCTGGGTACCAAACTTTGATAGTTTTATGGTTCGGGCGGCCCGCGTAGATCAAATCAGAGTTGCGTGTGCTGCAGTAACTGCAGACTGGACGTATCCAATATGCCAAACTGGCCAATTAGCAGTTATAGATAGTCTACGCGTGAGGCATTTAGGGAACATTGGGAAATTTGAATGTCTACCAATCAATGGTGTAACCTAAAAAAGTTAAAAAAAAATACTTTGTTACAGTATTCAAATATTTTTTTGGGAGTATTTATATTTTTTTTATGCCATTTTTATATTTTGGTCAACTTTCAATTTTACTCCATTTCCTAAATAAAACATATACTTTTACTCCAATATATCTTCGTGACTTTGTTACTTTAAAATAAAATCGGAAGACTGCCCGCGAGCAGGTCGGGCAAATCTGGTGCCAGCTTGAAAACTATATCACTGATAAAAAAAATTTAAAAAAATGATGTCACATGAACTGTCAAAGCCCTGGTTTAAATTCTTATTTCCACTCAAGCCCTAGTATGCCAGCCAATATCATGATAACTGAACAAAGTCAATCCTAATTTTCACTTCCAGTCACAGTGGCCCCAGTTCGGCAATTGTTGCAGTGTTGTTTTAAAATAATAAACTTCATAATTCTCAAAATACTGAGTGATTGCTTTTTTAATAACAGCATTTACTTTAACTTTCAAAACTTGAGTAAATTGAATATAAAAATTATGATTCAAAATTACTCATAATTGAGTACTTTAAATATCAGATACTTTAAGACTTCTACAAAATCACTTTTAATAGTTGACTTTAACTTTTACCAAAGTCATTTTCTGGTGAGATATCTGTACTATAACTCAAGTCGGACTTTCAGGTACTTTATACACGACTGCTTGTGATAGTCTGCAAGTGAGGTGTTTCGGGGAAATCTCTAAATTGTAGCAACAGAAAATATACCGTGCTATTAATAACTAAAAAAAGTTATTTGTAAAAAAAAAAAAAAAAAAGTATATATGAGTAATTTGAAAATATGGTATCATTCACAAACTGGTAATGAAGTCAAGGTGCAAATATTGAAAATTTTGGAACAATATGCCAACACTCCTATCCCTGGTCATACTCCCCCACTATAAGAAGCACTGCCCTACACGTTTAATCAATGGACTGTAAAAACCGACGACACTGAAATTCATAATGAATATTGTTAGTAGCTGCAGCAATTGTATTCATTTTAATCAATAAAACATAGCAGTCCTTCAATTACACAGGGGGACATTAGTACCCCTCAGAATAATACGATCAAACAATAATAAACAAACATGATTAACTGGCATGCGTATCCTTTGGGGCACTATAAAAGTGAATCCAGGTATGTGTGTGTAAGGCAGAGCTTAGCTGGGTGAAATGTAATGTGCATTTGTATTCATTATCTCTTGTTTGCCAAATAAACAATAGCCTGCGTGTTTGTCTGGGCAACGCACGCACACACGGCACACGCACACACACACACACACACACACACACACACACACACACACACACACACACACACACACACACACACACACACACACACACACACACACACACACACACACACACACACACACACAATGCTGAGTATGGAGATGGATGCAGTGGATATTACCAACATCATTAAGGGGCACACTCCCATTGCCTCACAGTCAAACACACAAACACAAGCAGATGCATACACGCACATTGCTGATCCAGCACAGTGTCAATGAAGATGGATCACACGGTGGTGCAGGTGTGACTGTGTATTTACAGGTGCAAGGTCACTTGTCTCTGACAGACCACTAAACATGCTGGGGTTGACCTTCGACTTCACACTAAAGAGTGAGTGAGTGTGTGTGTGTGTGTGTGTGTGTGTGTGTGTGTGTGTGTGTGTGTGTGTGTGTGTGTGTGTGTGTGTGTGTGTGTGTGTGTGTGTGTGTGTGTGATTATTGTTACCTTCAGCACGCAGTTTCTGTGGCCGGGGATGGAACCGTTAACATACAACACATTGTACTTGGTATTGACCCTCCATATCTGGGAGGGAGAGAGGGAGGGAAGGAGGGAGAGAGAGAGAGAGAGAGAGAGAGAGGGAGAGAGAGAGAGAGAGAGAGAGGGAGGGAGGGAGAGAGGGAGAGAGAGAGAGCAAGAGGGAGAGCGAGAGGGAGAGCGAGAGCGAGAGGGAGAGGAGGCAGATGAGACAATATTGAACTGAAGTTGCAGTCAAGGACAACCAATTTTGAAAACAAGAATCTTTGTGTGTGTGTGTGTGTGTGTGTGTGTGTGTGTGTGTGTGTGTGCGTGTGTGTGTACCTTCAGTCCATAAGCTGTGACGTAAGTGTTGCCCATTCGGCCGGGCATCTTCTTTCCTTTGAAAACTTTGCCTGGATCCTGGATGCAGATGATAAATATCACACATGCTCATATTAATGGATTATGGGAAGCCAACTGTTCATGTCTGGCATGTCTTTCAGTGTACGTGTGTGTGCGCGTGTCTTACCCCTCCTGGTCCAGAAGCTCCTGGCCTGCGATGAGTTTTGGTTTGGCCATGGCTGGCAGGCTGACCTTTGAACCCCCATCGCTTCATTACGCCTTGAAAACCCTTACCGATGCTACACACAAACACATCACAGAGTTTATATACACACTCATAGTTTCAGTTTGCATTTACATTGACTTGCTGCCTCAGAAGCAAATACAAAAATAGAGGTTTGGACTTGCTTATGAAGTCAAAAACGAATCTATCTTCAAAACGTGACGCCGGAGCAAAGAGAGTGCAAGAAGTAGGAAAGGAAGCCAAGAAGAAGCAGCAGAGAGGAGGGAAAGCTGGCAGAACTGAACTTACGATTTGGCTGTGACGTCCACATACTGGCCTGGACGGAAATGTGCTGCATACAGAGGAGTGCCTGAATACGCAGCAAACAAGACGGCATTAGAAACCAGGTGCAAGTCAGAATAAGACATCAGAATCCTTATTTGAGCATTTCTTCACTTATAACCCCGACAGAAAAACCACATGGGGAAGTCATGCGTTTCTCTCTCTAAGGGAAGCTAATGCATTATTTATACCTGGCTTGATGATTGCATTGTCAGTGACTTTGAAGGTGGTGACTTTCTGTTTCGGCGGCACTCCTGCGTTCCTGAACATCTCCATTCCCTGTTCAGACCTCTGTCAGTCGCAGTGATGGACAGAAGGGGAAATGTAAGGATGGATGGAGGGAGATAAAGTGGTAAGAAGAAGGAAATGCAATGAGCAGCAGTTGGACTTCAGCATTTTTAAAATTAACCACACGCCTGTTATGACTGTACGGGAGCCAAACGCGCACGCTCCCAGGCACATGAACACTTGGCACCGAGTGTCTGACATTTGCTTTCACTCGGTTCGTTCTCATCTCGGCGCCTCCGGTCGCTTTAAATTCTCCCTCTCTCCCCTCCCGCTGACTGGAAATCAGCCTGCTGGAGCGCCTCGCTCTGACAAACTCTGCCTCAGACCAAAGAGCGATGCGGCTGTGTGAGAGGGATTGAAGGCAACTTCTCATACGCCTGGTGAATGAATTCCTGACGCCGGCACATTGAGCATCTATTGGGACCCAATGAATAAATTACCCCTTCATTTATTCATTCTTGTTCCTTTGTTTATTTCATGTTAAAGAGATCGATGTAACATTTAAGAGCATATTAAGAGGCTGTTTTCGTCAAAATAACTGCTTTCAAAGCTCGGAAGGTTAAATTGTAGTGTTGGTTCAGCCAGTAAGTTTCAAAGCCGATGTTATTCTCTGTCATCTCAGGTGTTTTTATTTGTATTAAAGAGTTGCGATAAGCAGTCTGCGGCAGAAGGGTTTCAGGTGAAGTGGGCTTGTCGTTGTTTGTTTGACACAGCGGCGGTAAAATCGATTGGATTCCATTTATTTTATTCAGCGAAGATGAATTTCTTGACTATACATTCTTATTCGTAACAGGTCTCAGAACTGGGAAGCCGGCTGTGTTTAAGAAAATGACAAAATTTCTATGCAGCCACAGATCACAAAATGAACATAGCAAGAACTCAAATGACCAAAAAATGCATTTGGTGTGATTGGTATGGAGCAATATCTTTCATTTAAAAGGGTGAATCGACTGCATGCGTAGGACACCGTTGTGTGATGAAGTGTTTGCCATTTGCTGACAAGTTGTGGCTGCTCTGCTAATATTAAGACGGCTGAGGCTCGTATGATTGAATGAGGTGTTACAATTCAGAACAAATTCAACACTTTAACAAAACTGTTGCAATTGCTCAGCGCCTGTGTAAACATGCAGCGCAGCTCGACAAGAGGAAAAATAAATAAGCTTCAATAAAACAGTGAAAAACTGTCATTCATGTGCAGGCCATTTCAGTTTTCCTTGATTATGTTATTGTTCATTCAAAGCAATGTAACGCTTGTCACATTTCTAAACCTTATCTGTCAAAGAAAATTGAGCCTCGCAAAATGAACCAAATGAAAGCTTCAGTAAAAGTGGTCACTTATAGCAGAACATTTTCAAAGGAACATCGTACAAAGTCAAAGTCACTGAGATACATGAGATGTCTTTTTTTATACTCTTTTGAACAAAGTCTTACTTGGAATGGTGATACGTTTTTCCCCCCTACGAGGAGAGCAGCTGTGTGTCCATCATATTCTTCTTTGGACAGGCACTTTAATACATGGCAGTCCTGCACCTGGAAAAACAGATGCTGCATTTACAAACAGGACGACAGCGTGGCAACAGTATTCAACTGAACAGTAGTCTGACTGCAGTTTTCACTGCGCCACCTCATCCTCCTGAGCTACATCATAAATAGATAATAGAACATACATAGTGAGGTGGAAGTCCCTAGTGTGAAATATTAATACCCAGCCACAGGGTTAATTCATAATACCTCATTATTACAACATTTTGAGTGAATTACAACAGGACGACATCACAGACATTCTGCATTACATCAGACATTGATGACACCAATAAATGTACCAAAAAGTTCAAGTGGTGGGAGTCCTGAGAAAGTACAATTCAGAGTTCTACTTATCATTCTTTGCACAAACCATTAGTTTCAGGATGGAAAGAAAATGACTAAATATGACCAAAGTAAATGAGCAGAAGGGATATTAGTTGCTGTGAGGCTTTGGATCGGATATTAAAGGAAAGTGATGAAAAAATTTTAAATATTTATCTGACATTTTACTGACACTGAAATTGTAGTTTGGTATGCTTCCCACTGCAGTATGTCATGATCAATAAAGAGCAGCGCGAACGCACACGGCTGTGCTTTACTGAAAGATTAGTCGATGAGATTAAAACGTGATCAGAATGAACCTGACGTCAAATATCTGCCGTTTCACACCTTGCTTCACAGGAGTGCTCAGGACCACTGAGGAATTTCAAATGCACAATCAAAGCCTGCAGGTGAGACTTAAAGATGTTCAATATTTGCTATTCTTCCTCCACATTCCACTGAGAAATCAAATTTCTTTGACTTCTTTTTTTTTCTTTTTTTTTTTTTAAGCCTGCTAGTGATTTCATTATATATAACAAACATAAACATACATTATGACTCCTGAAGAATACCGGCAGTGATTTGGGGGCAAAGCTAAGTCACGGCAGAAACAGGTGTGCCTGTCTGTGTGTTACCTGTAACATGGTGATGACGTGTCTTTCTCCTGTTTTCGTCCAGATAGGAGCCATCCCCAACTTGACGGCAACTAACCCCACTCTCCGACTCCCTGGGGAGAGAACGAAAAGATGCTGTGAAAGATAACAGGAAGAGGACTCATGACAAGACACATCTCTGACTAATCACGGCTCCTACCCTCTGTCCACTCATGTCGCTGCCACGGCTCGTCTTTGAGCGGGTTGAGCTTTTCAGCCGTCTGTTGTCTGTATTCCTGTGCCAGGCTCTTCCTCATGTACTTCTGGTTGTCCTCGGTGAGGTGCTCATCAAACCATGTTGTGGTCTTCACTGTTCTGATGTAACCTGCCAACTGGGCCGGACTGCAAGAGAAAAGAAATCAGAGAATCGGGAAGAATTAGCAGGACCATCACTTATGTCCGGAGTGAGACTAATGAGGGGTGAACACAAAGCTTAAAAATATCGACAAATGTTTCCCAAAGCCCAAGGTACAGTCTTAAATGTTTTTGTTTTGTCCACTGCAAAAAAAAAAAAAAACATTCAGTTGACCGTCATGAAGGGATAAAGCAACCAGAAAATATTCACATTTAAGAATCTAGAATCAGATTATCTTTTTATTTTTTCCATTTAAAAAGTGACTCAAGCAATTAATCAATCATCAGACTCGACAGCTATTGATTTTCAGTCGATCAACAGAACAATTAGGCCGAGTTCAGACCGAAGATTCGCAACAAGACGATTCGCAACCACTAGCAAATCCCCAATCGCCATCATTCTGAAACCTGCCAGTTTACACCAAAGCAACAGAGGAGTGAAGTATCGTATCTCCACGGCAACAACTCTGTATTTCCATTTTGACTGCTGGCTTTTTCAAAGCTGGGTATAATTTTTTAACGTCTTAAAAACATGAATAACAATAGTGAATTACGTGCAACGCTTGAGTTTTTAGTCGCGATGAGAGACAAAAATGAGAGGGTCGAGGTGGTTAATGCAGATTTAATATGTGAACTTGACACAAGAAAATATCCCGTTTTGTCAATTTCTCCCATCTTCTCCAGAGCAGCACCGTCCATTAGAGCGGTCGGTGTCTTCTCTAATAATCAGTAACAACACTAACCATTGTGCAAGGTGACATCCTCAAACAGCTAAATGTGTCCCGCGAACAGCAGTCCACCCTTAAACACATTCAAGGTACAAACAAACAAAATTGCAAACAGCTGGCGTGGCAATTTTGTTTGCTTAATTATCAAAATTATTGCTGCTTAATTCTCTGAACATCATCATTTCAGCGCTAATGTATCTATTCAATGCGTAATCGACGAGGGCTGGGTCATATCTACTCTCATTACTATTGCACAGTAACGAGAGTAGATATTGTCTTAGGTTTTGGATATCTTATCATGACATAATTGTTTTTTTACTGGTTTTAAAAGGCTGCTTTATAGTAAAGTGATGTGATTTTCTGAATCTACCAGACTGCTGTTCTAGTATTTGCCTTTACCAACTTAGTTGCCATAACCACATTACTGGTGATTATTTATCAAAAATCTTATTATGTAAATATGATCTCAAAATGCCCGTAATATCGTTGCCCTGTCGATATCAAGGTATTTGGTCAAGACTATCGTGACATTTGAATTTGCCCGTTTCCACCCGTCCCTGTAGTCTACACTGAAACATGCCTCGCTGCTTCAGATCTCCTGAACATCTGCTGCTGCGGTCTGTTAGGTCACTGCAGAGTCCTTCCTGGTGCGTAACGAGCAGGTCCACACCATCACACGGACAGTAGAGGCATTTTAAGTGCGTTAAGGTCACTGAGCAGAGCGAACCTATGTTAGATTAGCACATCTAGCCGGTTAGCATCGTTACCTTTCGGCTGCTGCACGCGGAGAAATGAGACGAGTTCCCCGCTGGAGAAGAAGCCGACAGCCCCACGTTGCCATTGTGCGCCTTAATGTACGCAGTTATACATATATAAATGAAATTACACGTAAACTAGGAGGACGTGGCGTCGCTAAACATAAACACACATGCCTTCGTTTTCGTCCTGCCCTAAATGTCACCCTTGGATACTTCCGGTACCTGACCAAGACAGTTCCGCAGTAATGAGGCTCATGACAAAGGTTCCGCACAACTGTTTTTTTTTGTTTTTGTTTGTTTGTTTGTTTTGGTAGACCTTGATAACCTAATGAATTGAATATTCACAAACCCAATATCAAAGATATAATTGTATTTTTTTTTAAAAAAAATCTAATTCACAGAAAGAGTTTTAAATGCATATGTTTCTGAGTTTTATGAAATGCATGAATAATTAAACTATTTTGAAATTTTATTGTCATTATTATTATTGCTATTGAATTAAACATGACATTTTTGCTGAAGGAATTATTTTACATTTTACAACAGAATAGAAGAGAGCTGAATAAATGTAGCCTCCAGTAGTATTTTTGTTCAGTTTAAGTAGTTATTTCCAAGTCCCTGGTTCGACTCAACTGAACCTTTCCTGCGTGTCATCCCCTGCTTACCCATGTTATCTGTCTACCTCTACTGCAACTATCACATAGGCTATTTGCCAAAAACAACCCAGCTGCTATGAACCTGGTCCTCTCAGCCTCTGCCAGTGTAACTCTTCTGATGTGGGTGTCTGATAGAGAAACCGATATCAGGAGGTTCATGTGTTGAATACTAATCAGACTGTCAAAGACTCAGGAAAGTATGGAGTGTACTCTCCGGACAGCACAACTTTGTTTCATCCCAATTAACTGTATGGAGATTAGTGAAGTAATTTATTCTTGCATTTTAATGTGCGTCTGGGAATAAGTGAAAGAAAGCTCTTGTCAATGAAGGTGTCTGTGGGCTCACAGTTTTATTTGTATGTGTGTGTGTGTAGTACTTAGAACTATTGTGTGTGGAGTTCCAGTTCATTCAAAAACGAGGCATGGCTGTGCACAAGAGACAGAGTAATGTGTAATTTCTGCTCTCTGTGGGTCTGCAAATTCAAATTGACTATTTTCAGTGGCAAACAGACAGAAGCTCATTGACCAACCAACGGGTTACCAGGCTACCTGTGTTTTTAGATTACAGCATGCATGCAATCACACACGCACAGTTGGTTTTTTTGTCCCTTAGAAAGACATTGACTACTTGTGGAGGTTATCTTTTCTAAACTATAACCACAACACCA
Organism: Brachyistius frenatus; assembly: GCF_029030835.1. Taxonomy (NCBI): domain Eukaryota; kingdom Metazoa; phylum Chordata; class Actinopteri; family Embiotocidae; genus Brachyistius; species Brachyistius frenatus. The sequence goes on from NW_027210601.1 coordinate 4,753,329, forward strand.
AACTGCAACATAACTGGCAATCCTTTATGGTTTACCACAAAGACACTCTCGTTGAGAGGGTCAGCCTCCATAATGTGACTGTGACAACAAATACAAACACACACACACACACACAGACACAAAGCTCAGATCACACTGAAATGAGAAAACCAAAGTGTGTTTATTGTAATCAACATGCAGAATACAGAAAACGATTTTCAGCTCACAGATGAGTGTCTACCACTTGTCTATTCTCCCAAAACTCTTTACAATGTAAGAAGGTTATTAAGAAATTACAATTATTCAGTTGTTCATTTCCATTTAGCAAAATCTCAAACAAATCTGTAGAAAATAACCCAGAACACCCAAGACAACCCTAAAACTCCTACAAATGACAGAGATACTTTATTTCAGAACTAGCAAGCGGCTACTAGAGATTGGATATAAGCGGGAGCTGAATTATTCATGCATTTATGCAGCACACTAACAGGAATGTTATCATTCCCTTAAGTAACGTTTGCAAATTCTAACTCTAAGCATTTCAAGTTAAGTAGTCTCATATTTTGACTTTTCTACTCACAGATCTTTTAGTCTATGTACTTGCTAGTTATCTAAATAAGGTAGGAGTGTCATTTCTTTCAGTGGGCTATGGTCTGAGTTGCATGCTGGTTCAGAAGACTGTTCTTATTTCTATAAATAGATTTCCAGTATACAGTACATAGTTATATGTTCCCAGGTGATGCCATTGTGGCCAAACATGCAATATTCATCAATGGAGTAGTTCAAATTGTTTCACCAGAACGAACTAATTCTCTGAGCTAGACTACTGTATGTAGTATTGTTGTGTGTACATGTTTGTGTATGTGTGCTTGTGCTTTTGGACATGTATATGTATTATACAGTACTTAAATGTATATATTTATATATAATTTATATATATGTTTGTATGTGGAATTGTGTGCTCGTAGTCCATTGTCAGGGGCTGAAGGTTCTTGTGGACTCGTAGTCCGACATACACTTGGGTTTAATTCCTTTCGCATTGTAGTAGTCCACCACCTGGTTAGGGACTTCTGCGAGCACACTCTTAGCCAGGGCAGCTGGGGAGGCCTGGAAATACAGACAGAGAGAGAAAGGAGGACACGGGTCACAGATACACACACATCACCAGCATGCCTGATTCTAAGATGAGAGAATTTACTGTTGAGCCTTCTGTGAGACTGATGTGATGTCTGACGACCTCAAAAACAACCCTACTTTCACCTTTTGTTCTCTACCATAGCTTGGTATCTATACAGTATATGTGTGCACCGAAATGGGACAAGAGAAAAATACATCACATCCTGTCAGATTCTGCAGAAAAGCACTCTCTTTACACTATACAAAAGTGAATGAGCGTGCACAGTACTACAATTTCTACTGTATGAGTTCATAATTAGCATATATTCCAGTTGTGGACTATATGTTTGTGGCTATTTGCTCTATCGATTTTCTATCAGAAAAAAATGCTTTTTCAATCGGGGTACAATTACAAGGGTCTCTGGTAACTGCAGGCTCAAGAAAACATTTCAAAATTTTGATGACATTTTTTTTTTCTTTTTCTGGCGGGAGCTACTGTTCTTAGAAAAAAGTATAAGTTTATATTAGAAAACACTCATACTAATGATAAAAAACAAATGGATTACAACTAAATAATCAGAGCTGTTTGCCACCAGCATGCACGTCGTAAAAATTAGACCATTCAGCCACTTGTCTGCATGCACACACATGCTGCCACAGCTCTCTATCACACACATGCACACACACATACTTCTGAATCCTCAAAGTCAGAGACTCTGTCGTACTCCGTCTCATAAATCCCGGAGACAATGCATCATCAAAGTGCACCCACCCCAACCTTTTCACCACTCATCCTCCTCTCATTTCTACCCTCCCTCCTTCTCTCTCTCCTCCGCTCCTATCTACCTGTTATCCCCCACTCTGCCTGTCACCCAGCAGCTCCGTCCTGCTAATCCCTTCTGAAAAGAAACGACAGAGCAGAAAATCACCTCTCCACCTCTGTCACACACTCCCTCGCTCCCTTTTGTCTTTAGCTCCGGTCTTCTGTTGACCCCCCCCTGCCAACACCACCACAAACGAGCGGGCTGTCTCTCTCCATCCGCTCTTCCTCATCCGTCCTCATTTATGCTTCACCTCTCCTCTGTCAGTCTCTCTATCTATCTCTATATACTTTTGTTTATACTGTGTGTTACCACTCCTTCCTCTGTTTCCTAACACCCTTCCTTTCGCTAACTGTTTAGACAGAATATAATTGGTTAATTTCCCGACCTGTCACAGATCGAACTCACCATAACAGACCCAGCCAAACACATCTGGCCAAAGCCAGGCAAAAATATTGCCATCCGAGAGAGAGATATGAACACACACACACAAATTCACCCACAAGCACGAGATGTTGTGTTCTGATGTGTTTTGACGAGCACACCAAGCATATTACACCCACACACTCGCTACCCCTTGAATGCAGTAATTCTCTCCAACATGCACACGCACACACACACACACACACACACACACACACACACACGCACACGCACACGCACACACACACACACACACACACACACACACACACACACACACACACACACACACACACATACACCCTTACACCAGAAATCACTCCGTCATTCCCAAGTGTGAGTGCTAAAAATGCCCAAAATGTCCTCATTAATAATCCTCAAATAGGTCCTCGCAAAGATAGATAAGTACATGCACACAGAAATAAAGCCATGGTAGGGAACTTTTCAAAATGCCGGTGCTGGTTTACCGTATGAGGGACAAACTGTGAGAATTTTATTGTTTGGAAAATCATGATTTGTCAAAGCTTGAAAATATAAATCAGATTAGATGAATTGATTTAGAGCTGTATCCCATGTCATCTTTTTTTTTTTTTACGTAATTATATTAGTAAGTAATAGCTGACAGATTTAGAACAGCTTATGTTGATATGTTGACACTCATTTGCTCTAAAATGACTCATAAAAGTCATGTGTTGCAGACAGATGTAAGAAAAACAGTGGGCTGCTTCATTTATGGTTAAATGGAAGTGCTGTTGCATGTTGCTTCTATTAAAGTGCCAACTGTTTGTGTTTGTGAGACACAAATCTGTTTTGGTCAGACAGACAATAACCATGGCGTTTAAATAAAATGCGAGATAATTGTTATTTGAATGAAGGAGATTATACTATTTGGCTGTTGTTTAATTAGGTAAACAAAGCTCAGCAGCTGTGGTTTCTATGCTTGTCTTCACATGGGGGCACTGATAATTAAGGGTTTCCCAAATAGGGTTTGTTTTCGGCCCAAATCCAGATCTAAATCCTTTAATATTGGTTTCTATTGAGACCAACCCCATACTTACATTTACAAAAAACCTGCATATATGTATTTGAGGTAAAATTAACATGTATAAACCTTGGTTTTTACTAGAGCTCTGATTAATGGGCAAAACCCACCACTGCTCTAAATCATACTTTTGATGCTTTGTGAAGACAAAGAAAAGAAAATAGGATTTGTAAAAACTGAAAGTAGTACTGTTTGATATCAGCACAGAATTTCAGGTTCAAGTAAGTAGTCTTTTCAAACCTTTGTGACCCTGATGTAAAATTCGTATTGGTTCTTAAATTTTCTATGCCCTTTTATGTTGTTGAGAAGGCTTTGAAATAGACCATCTAGTAGCCACGGATGCTGGCTGTGGAGAAGGAGAAAAACTAATTGTACAAAAACAGCTGGAAAACAGCATCTGGTGAAAAAATCCCCACCACCACCTACGTGTTTGAAGTCCTTGAAGGGGACAAACTGCACAATGTCGCGGAGGACAGGCTCGCCCTTGGGTGAACGCAGGATCCCATCATCCCCATCCAGTATCTGCATGTCTGTGAAGTCTGCGTTGCCCACGCCAACGATGATGACAGACATGGGCAGGTGAGAAGCATGCACAATGGCCTCCCGCGTGTCTGCCATGTCAGTGATGACGCCGTCTGTCAGGATCAGTAGGATAAAGTATTCCTGGTGGGGCAGGTAGAGGAGGGGGGTGGAGTTGGGGGTGAGGGTGGGGGTGGGAGGGTGGGAGGTGGGTTGTGGTTGACAGGGGGGGAAGGAGGAATAGAAGCTCAATGAAATCTATGTTTTAAAAGTTGTCTGGGGCTAATTTGAATAAAACTCATTCTAATCCACCAGAGAGCCGGAAAGCAGCAGTAGGCATTAAGGGACAGAGGAATTTGTGCTCTAAAATTGATGACTGTAATCAAATTAATATCAATCAACCCCCCCCCCTTCTTTTAAATCCATCTCTTTTTGCTTATCTTCGCCTCATCTTCTACCTCCTCTGATATCTCACTTTTCTGTCTTTTTATTGCTATTTGTCTTTAGCTCCTCTCCCTGTCTGCCAGTGCAAACAACAACAGTCACAACAACAGGAACAAAATGGCACAGTCCTATTTTTTAATCATTCTCATTCTCTCTCTCACCATGGCCTCTTTGGTGTGCATCTCCTCGGAGGCAGAAGAGGCCACTTTCTGAATGATTGGGGCGATGTTAGTGGGCCCGTACAGCTGGATTTTCGGGAGGCAATTCTGGTAGGCCTCCACCACACCTTGGATCCCTGGAACACACATACATCCAGGCTCTAATGTATATTGCACTACGCTGACCATGCGAAGTCAAAGTTCGTCTGTTTGCAAAAGTGTCTGCAGAAATAAATGAGATTCTGCGCATGTGATTGCACTCTATGGTAGCTGGGCATTTGTCAAACAGCATTCCCTTAAAGTCCACACAAAGATGCACACACCTTTGCGTCAGGAACAGCAGCTATGCGGGGAGCACAAAAGCCCATTTCACACATACAGATTAGTGTTGTTTTTCCTCTATCTTAGCGCCTGAAAGACTTCCTGCAGCATAGTGACAAATCTTCCAGCTGCATGTGTATGTGCGTGTCTGTTAAAGTTGTGAGCATGCCTGTGTGTATCTGTATGTGTGAGAGGAAGAAAGAGAGGGAGGGGAAAGACATAGCGGGAGAAATATGGGACTGACAGCTAGAGAGAGATGATAGGCGCACAACGGTGATACCGTAGGACTGTTTGAGTTCTGTGATGTATGAACTGTGCATGTGAGTCCAGGAGTTTGTATAAGAAAAGTTAAGTTTGTGTGTGTGTGTGTGTGTGTTGGGGGAGGCAGCTCACCAGCACATTCAGGATTGTCCTCATCAAAGTTCACGGCAAAATCGTGCGAAACCTTCAGGGCAGAAAACACCAGGGCCTTTTACCGGCACAACAAACTAAACACTCAGCACAACATGTCCAGTCCAATTTATAGGTTGACAGATATGTTCTCCTTTCATGTTGAACCAAAGCAAGCTCCAAAAGGTTTCTGAAAATCTAAGTCTAAACTATCAAGATCTCCTTCTGCTACTGCAAACACACATCTCAAATATCCTACCTTGAATTCAGGTGGTATCAGAGCTCCAAAACCAAATGCAGGGAACATTTTATCACTAGAGAAACAACGAGACACACAATTCATTGAGAAAAGTACAGAGCGATGGCGAAATACTGTAATTAAGAAACTTTTTACATAATGAGTCGGTTGAAATCCCTTTTTTCAGACATTACTCAAAGGATTTCATCCTCAGAGGGAAGTGCTAGTGTGTGTATGTGTCTGGATGTGTGTGTGTGTGTGTGTGTGTGTGTGTGTGTGTGTGTGTGTGTGTGTGTGTGTGTGTGTGTGTGTGTGTGTGTGTGTGTGTGTGTGTCAGTGTTAGGAGAATGATGATTGATGGAGTAAATTCTACCTGTCATAGTCTTGGCAGATCTCTCCTACTGCCACCAGCGCTTTGAGGTACTCATTGGGTTGATAGGGGTGGATGTAGTGGAGGGAGCAGCTGTTTCTGGGATCCCCATTGGACGCCGTAAAGTCTATTGCCACCTGGGACAGAGGCACGCACACACACACACACACACACACACACACACACACACACACACACGCACACGCACACGCACACGCACACAGCATGAGTGGGCACTAAAAGGCAATGATACACCGATGTACTGTGAATACTAAGGAGATTAGATGTGAGAGAACGTACTGTGAACTGAATCTGGCAGCCTCCCATGATGTAATCCAGGAAGGAATACATTTTGATGATCTGTCAGGAATGAAAATTCAAATTTAAGCTTCATGTCATGAATTGTTCATTCGATATGAAAAGACAGATAGCCAGTGTTCATTGTTGTAGTAAGGGGATGTGTTTCCACAACTGGTGAATGCTCGCTTCTCAGCAATATGATACAATACATACAATGAACACGTGATCACTTATGCATGAATACACCCTTCTATCAACACATACAGTATACCCATGTGCATCAAACATCAATAGATAATGATTGAGGGGGAATTCCTTTTAGTGAGAATGACAGAAAAAAGCAAAAGTGGTTAAATGTAATTGTGTTCAGAGTGTGGTGATGCTTGAAATTATTGCTGAAATAATTAAGCCGATTAATTTACTGATCGAAAGAGTTGGAAAATTCCCTAGTTCCTGCTTTTCATTTGTGATGATTTGCTTCCTTTCTCAGTTTTATATCATTGCAAATTTAAAATGTTTAAGCTTAAAAATATTTCTGGGACAAAAGTACTCATTTGAAGATCACACCTTCCACTCAGGCCAATGTGAGTTTTGGAATTTTTAGACTATTATCTGACATTTTAGAGGATTAACAATGAATTTAGCAATCCGTTGACAGATACATGAATACTGAGAACAATCGTTTGTTACCACAGAAAAGTACACATTACCAGAAATGTATTGCAGGAATTACAAGGATTTTATATTGTGTTACATCACCTTACAGTGGTTGAGAATGACAACACCAGAGTTTCTGTAATTCTTCTTCTTCATCTGATATTTAGGGTTGATGCACTCCCATTGAATCTGGGCAAAAACACACAAAAATTAAGCTTATGGTAGTGTGTAGGGAGTAAAGAAGGAATTGTATGACTACATGTACAGGACATAAAGATGCAAGACTATTAAAAACACCTCCACACTGACTGTGTACATGTCTCATTCACCTAATGTGCAGAAGTATGCGTGTACATTTTCGTACCTGTTTGCCCTCCTGCTCTGCCCGCAACTCCTTAAATGTGGTCTGAAACTCCCCAATAAAGTCATGTTTTCCATTGGAGTCCCAGTCCCAAACTGTGCACTGGAACAGATACATACACAAACACACGTTCATTGAGTTAGAGCACAGCTGCGACATAGTTATCTAAGCGTGCACACACACATGCACTCTTAGGCATGCAGGGAAATGCCATGCTGAATGATTGATAAGGTGGTGTTGGTGGGGGGGCAATGGAGCAGTGAAATATTAATCTGAAGATGCTGAGAGCAACGCGGTTTAATAGGCAGCTTTATGGATGTGTGTCTGTGTTTAGATGTAATAGTCTGTTTCTCTCAAAGGACCTACTAGACAAGATAAATTACCTCAATCAAGCGAGGGTCAGCAGGCCAAGGCTTAGCACATCATGAAAAATAACCAATGCTATAATTTCAAAAGGCTACAAAAGGCACCAATATTTGAGCTGTCTGGTGGAGTTTCCACAATGAATTATATCCAATAAAGTTTGACATTCATTAACAAAGAGACACAGAAAAATCCTGTCTGTTCTGTGACGGTTTAATGGCTGTGAATGAGTCATTTAGCTGTAGAGTCTGTGACCTTCTTGTCCTTAAGGTCAACCCGGACACTAGCCATCAGAACCAATCCAACAACCCAGGAGTAGAAGCAATGACCATCAGTAATCTCCTTATTTCCTGTCTCCCACTTCAGATGCTGAGAGCCTGCACCTTAAGTGTATGCATGACATTTTTGTCTATGTGTGATCATCTGTGGAAAATGTGTGTTTGTGTTTTTGACAGTGTGAGGGAGAGAGCGCTTGCTTTTGCAGCCGTGCTTCCACTTCAAGTTGCTGAGAGCTGTGCTTGAGAGTAATGAAAAAATGAAGAACCATTCACTGAATGCTAACTGTCTGATGGAGAGAGAGAGAGAGAGAGAGAGAGAGAGAGAGAGAGAGAAGGAGGCCGATGGAGAGACGGAAAGAAAAGTAGTGAGCTGGAGAAATGGGTACGGAGAAGTACGAAGGAAGAGACAGCGAGACACTGCAGAGGAGGGTTATGCATTTATGCATTGGTCAGTTCAAACCCCGGTGAAAAGAAAGCAGTGGTCTGAATAGAAATATCTGCCCTGCCATTTCTCACTATAGCCCTGATGCTTTAAACAGGTAGCCCTGGAAACCATCGCCGATGGTGTGCATGTGTGTTTGTGAGTGTGTGAGCCCTTTCTCCTGCTGTCAGGAGCCATGCAGAGTTAAGATGCCTCTGAATATTTAATGAGCAAGCTCATGTTTATTCATGGTAGAATAACTGTTTGCAGCTGATGTGTAGCCACCACTTTCGGGCACACACATAGATCTATTCTGACAAGTAAAGGTACGATTTTAAGATGACCACTGAGCTCTTTCACATACGTGTGGCTCTTTAAACAACACATTGAGATCAGGAAAAACAGCACATCACCGGAACTGAACTCATGGCTCTGGTTGAGGCAGCTTTGAGTCTTGCTCACATCATTTTACTTAATTATAATCTTGTGGGTAAGTGACACTTTGCTTATGTTTTATGAATCTAAATATATTTTTAGAGATCTGAAGTAGGCCTAAATGTTTTGTATGGTGCACAAGAAGTAAGACATCTGCAGGCGTTCAGGTGCTGTTTGATCTTGATCCTTTAAATGAACTGGGGGGAACTTAAATAATGAAGAGAGCTGCGGTCAAGGTTTTGCAACGCAAAGATTGTTGCAGCTTTTGTTTAAGGTTAATAATGTTGCCATTAGGTTAATAATGTTGCCATTATTTTGACCAGCTTAAAACTTTGCAGTGTGTGAAGGTACAAACTCACCTTTAGCTCCCTTTCATGGTCTCCACTGCAGAGTGTGTTCAAGGAAACTTTGCAGGATTTCCAAACTGGGCTCAGGTTGTTCATGACCGTCTGTGCACATTCAATACACACATTAAATGCACACCCATTATTAATCACAGATCAGAAATAATCAAGTCATGTGTGTGCATGTAATTACCTCAGTTCTGTGCACGAGCGACTCAGTCCCATCATCATTTATTCTAAAAATCTCCAGGAAAGGATCTGACTTGCTGAAGAAGTCCTTCAGAGAAAAAACACGCATTTAAGGCATTCCCTCAGGATTGCCTTTGATCACCATAAATCATTCATAAACTAACAGAATCATTATTTCACCCCGTTTTCCTCTCTTTCTCTTTTGTTTCTTCCACCCATCCCTTTCCTGTCCTCTCCAATTTATCCTGCCCTCCCTTGCTTTCTTCCATCTTTCCCCTCGGGCACAACTTGTTTGGGTTAGTCATCCATGGCCGTGGATGTGTGTGTGTGTGTGTGTGTGTGTGTGTGTGTGTGTGTGTGTGTGTGTGTGTGTGTGTGTGTGTGTGTGTGTGTGTGTGTGTGTGTGTGTGTGTGTGTGTGTGTGTGTGTAGAGGCTGAAAATTAATATAGTTATCTGTGAATGTCGTGGGGTTGGTGAGATAAAAGGAGGTTATTGGGGAGGGGAGATGCCCACCTATCTCAGCAGGCCTCCTTTAATGCCAGATTGTACTTCTGTGGATTGTGAGTTGCTTCATCATCAAATCCTACAACACATGCTTCTCCACCTACGCACTTGCTTGACACCATGCATGCACAAACTCATGTCAACAATATTTTCCTTTCTTATCTAAAGGAAAGCCTTGCCATTTTTAGATAAGTATAAGTACTAATAATAAGTGCACATACATACAATCGCACAAACCTTGTCATCTAGTTTACGAGCACTGAATGAGAATTCAACATAGTCGTCATTACCAGACAACTCCTCTGCTGTCACCTAAAGAGGGAGAGCGAGAAGAGGAAGGTTGAAAGGAAGAGAGGGAGAGACAGACACAGAAGTAAAGGAAGGATGTGAGAGAAAATTAGATGGAAATGAGGCACAGAACAGATTGAACAGGCAACATCATCAAATTAATTATCCTCCGAGTGTCTGCAAGATGAGGTGTGTGCTTGATTTGAGCCCATGTAGGTGTGTGTAACTGAGGTGGGCTGACTTTTAAATAGTATCATACCATTATGGAAGACTTTCCTGAAGTATTTCCCTGTTTAAGTAGAGCTTTGGTCAGTTTCCTCTGCGAGACGATCTGAAACAAAATGGAACAGAAACGAAACGAAACAAAAAGAAATGAAACGAAACGAAAAAAAAAAGAAAAAAAAAGCCTGTTAGTGTCTCCTTTGTGTTACCTGGCACTTTTCTTTAATGTTAGAATTCAACTACCTGCTTAGACATTCAGTAGACACAAAGCAGCATGATGGAGTCACCTTTCTCACCGACTGTCAAATTACATTTTCACTGACTTGGTAGCCTTGTTTTGATCTGTCAGCTCCTGAGAAATCTGGTGTTGTCTCCACCCATAAATATTTTGCTCTAGGCTGGTGCTGTACAAGTCCCTGCTGAGGAAGAAGTGACTGTCCATGGTTGAAAGTAGGGGGGCCAGTGAGACACAATGGATATCCACACAAACACACAAAATGAAACAACAAAGAACAATAGCATCTAGGAACTCAAAAGAAAAATACAAAGTGAAATCTTGATTCCAATGATCTACCAATGCTTTCAAATGAATTATTATTATTATTCAAGAGAAAAATTGATACGCACGTTTTGTGCATTTGGGACTAATTACTGAAATGTCTCAATACACATTTCAATATTCTTAATTGACGCGTGGAGACAATCTATGACTGAAAAACTATATATAATTTAATTGAGTTCACAGATCTGAAGGTGTTTTTAATTTTCAGTTTTGACATAAAAATGTTTTTTTTTTTATATATATATACATTTTTTTAAGTATCATTGCAAGAAAAACAAAGGAAATGTTGTTTGTTACCAACTTTATTTAATTTATAACATATCTTTTGGCCACTTGAGGGCAATAAAGAAAATCTATTAACACAACACTGAGTAATTTTCACCTTTTGCCATCTATTAAGTATGGCATAATTTTAGGATTAAATTAGAGGAGTGCTTGTGTCGACATGGGGGAATATCAACTAAACCTCTTTTTGGCTCTTATTTAATCTCCAAAAACTCCTGAAACATCGTACTCTTTAGCTGTTAAAGATAGCTAGTCGCTAATCAATATATATATATGATAATAAATATTATCATAGATATATGTGATAGTATACAATGTTTTTTTTATTGGGTTTTAACTGACTGTGGCTGTACAACATAGCAGTAATGTTAATATGTTGTCCACTGACTATTGTAGATATAAAAATATTGATTGTAACACTTTTAAACCTGATACCTTGTCTTATGTGATGGCTTACATGAAATCTGCGACAATATTACTGACACAATGTGTCTGTGACAAGCCTTTCCCCTCACTTAAATTCCCAGTGATGACACTTAAGTTAAAGTATGTAACACTCAGCCACCACAAAATCTTTCTGTTGTCTGTCTCACTATTCTCTAAACTGATCTCGATAAATAGATCAGTTACAACCAGTTACTGAAATCCTCATGCACACCTTTGGCGCTTTCTTATTACACTGAGATAATGTTGTCTTTTTTTAAACAAAGCCCTGGATAACAATAGACTCAAGAATGTTGCTGTTCACACCCAGACAAAATCTTGGTAACATGTTATTCCATTTCAGTCAACCTCTCTCGACTTCAACATCTCCTCTTTAGTGTCTGTTATCTCACTGTTGTAAATCCACCATCTTTGTGTTGCAGATAATGTCTCTGACAACAAGAAGTGAAAGTAAATACTCCCCCTCCCTCTCCCCCGCACAGCAGACTGGACTTTTAAGGAGATGGTAATTCCATGAAATCAACTTTTTAACAACTAACAATTTTATTTTTAAATGCTCTTGGATATTGAGTGAATGAAGTAAATGAAGCAAATCTTTAAATATTGATTAAAACCACGTCATTAAGAGTGGCGACAACTCATTAAGTGAGTGACAAGGCTATGTAGTTAAGCATATGCACGCATAAATGCTTGGCAAACAGTTTGATGCACCCTTGGGGCTCTATGTAGGTAAGGACTCAAGGACATAGAAAGCACAGTACATGCAGATAGTGACAGCAGCCGACCTCAAGTGAAAGATGACATTAGGATTCCTTCCATAACTAAAGTTGACTCTTCACCCTAATTAAAGTACACATTACCCGATATGTATCGATAACATCCTGACATGCTCAGTGAACTTTACAAAGGATTATATACTCCAGACATTAATTCCCAACCATAAATCATGTACTCTGCTTTCAAGCATGTACAGCTCTAAAACAGACTTGCAGTAAATAAAACACCAAGTATATGTGAGGTTCAGTGCAACCTGCTATTTAAAAGTGCACTCACTGATGCACATAAATGCATTCACCTGTGGAAATATACTGATATCATACGCACACTTCTGGTTCTTATGGTAAACAACATGTGTACTATATAAACTTATAACTTTACTCCCACACACAATTTAGCTATAGTGCAGCAACCTATTCAGTCATATAAGCTTAACATGTAGGAGCTGTTTATTTCATTGAATAGTATTCACTGGAGAGACACCGTAATAACAACGAGTGTTTATGAATCATATGTAAAATGGTGTGATTTTATCAAGTGTACAGAATTTTGTGTTATGATTTTTCACTTATTCACTTTTTCACTATGTTTGTATTTATCTGTCAAACCACTCTTCTTCATCAACTGGCTTGCTGTATACATGCTCCCTAAACAGGCAGAGGACACTGACCTGTCCTAAGGTACACTCCATGGCTCCCAGGAAGTCGGCATCACGGAGGCCATTGTTGCCAGAGCTGATATCGTGAAGTTCAAAGCGGAGCCTCTGCACCTCCTCGAAATAATAATCCACCAAGAAGATCTTGGAGAAGACTGGGCTGCTGCTGCTGCGGATCACCTCTGTACGGTCCACCTGCAAACACACGTGCACATGGAGAGAGGCTGGTAAGCATTGACCGTTTTAGACTATTGTTCCATGCCTTTTTATTGTCAAACAAAGTTGATGGTGTTGGTTTTGATTTTCTCAAAAATATATAGAAAAGCTACCAAGTCTTGTCAATGCAAAAAAGATGCACAACTGATATTGTGAAATGTGTGCTTTAGATTTACTTTAGAACACAGAGTGTCTATTGTGCACATCCCTGGGATGTTTGGCAAAGTTTTGCCACTTCAAGAACCCAGAAGGCCACATTGAATGATAATAGAGTTGGTTAATAGAAAAGCAAATCATCATCTGCAAATGGAAAAATTAAAACCCTTTAATTTCTTTGGGTTCAAACTGGCATCTTTAAATTGAATTGTATATTCAGACATTCATTTCTCCTTTGAAATTATTCCAATCCAACTAAAAGAATTAATGAATTGAGTCGTCTATTTGTTGATTTGTTATTATTTTTCATGTATATGATAAACAGTAACTCTATTTCTTGTTTATTTGTATTTTCATTTATAAAATACAAATTAATTAACTCCTTTATAACCATTACCGAGATCACCGAGATCTTTTCTGAGTCAAAACATCAAATAACAAGGAACAAAATGTAATATTATTCTTGTGTTATACCGACTTTAAATATTAATATTTTCATCAAATTTTTTGTAACGTTTTCATGAAAACTAAAAAAAGTAGTGTTTCATTATTGTTAGTTTCACTTTAAATTTAGTTTTCTATGTTTCCAAAGTGGACCGAAGTATGAAAATCGTTTTCAACATTCAACACACTGCATTGATTTAGAATCTCAGCAGACGTTTCAGCATTGCAGCAATTACCACAAGTAGCCATTACCACATTGTTTACACTTATCAACTTGAAAACTGCAAATATTGATTTTTCTTGATGGCTAAAAATCACAGAAGCTGTTTGACTACACAGAGCTTTGACTGGAGCTGCAACATTGATCTCACATTTTCTTCTCTCTAACAGCACTGACCCAGAAAGGATTGGAATGCAAAATAAAAGTCTGTCAACAAAACCTATCCAAT
>NW_027210601.1:4772500-4817500 GCF_029030835.1 Brachyistius frenatus
TTTATGCACTGTAATGCTAATTAAATGCACTGGTGAGGAGGAGGGTATAAGTGTTTGGGTCTTGAATAAATTTTAATTTTCCAGATCTGTACAAATACAAGAACTTAATCACATTACATGTTTCGAATATTTGCCACATATTTCGTTGTGTTTGAGTGTATTACTCTTACCAGAAACTACCTTCAAACACAAGAGTACAAATTGCAGAGAGGGAAGCTGAGTTTTATTCCTGCCATATCAAACAAAATACACAATAGCGATGATTGATTGTGGAGGCATGTTCAAATCAGGCTCTTCACTTGTCCGCTCCTATTCTCCACACTCTGACAATCACTAGAGCTAGATAGCCTTGACCCTTGACTTTGTGTGTGTACACGTGTTTGCGTGTGAGCGTGACCATTCACCTTGTGCACATATGTAGAGGGACTGTGACAGATTAATGATCCAGCCACAGGAAGGTCCATGACACACAAGTGCACTGTAATTGCTCGGTCACATATTGATTATCAGAGAAAGAGAGCAACATTGCCACAGTACAACCTAAAGAGAAAGGCGTGTGGCAACTGTTATGCAACCATATTAATCATGGCAGGTGACAGCGGCATGCTCAGCTGAAAGAGTGGACACATACTGGGATTTAGAAAAAAGCAGAGAGGAATATCCAAAGTGAACCGGTCTGGTGACACAAACTTACAATGTGATGAGAGTTCACATTTAGAGAGAGAATAAGGAGAGAGGGAGGGAAACAGAGGTTGTGTGAGGGGGGATTACAGAGATGGAGTCTGAGAAAAAACTGTAGAAAGGCAGCCAAGTGATAAAGAAGGAAGGTGGTGGATCATCCCCTCTCATAGGGCTTATCTTGTTTTATAGCAATCCAGGATCAGAAAATTAAAGCAGAGACTGTGTTTTAAAATAACTCAAAAAAGAGAATAACTCCAGACCCTGCAGTCTTAATAACATTTTGTTGAATGGGAATAAAATGAATAGTTATCTGTTTTGTTTCCGACTTCAGAATAATTATAGCCAATACATCCACAAAGTCCAACAAGCTGTTAAACAATAAGATAATTCGTCCTCCTCCTATAATATCTATATGTAGGATACGCTGTAGCCTATATGTCAGTCACTTGCAATACAATAACGTATAGAAAATTGTCCAGGCCAAATATTTGTAATATCATTCCAGCTCTGCACGCACCGAGTGAGCCATGCACCATCCAGGCTACTGCGATCTCCTGCAGGGAGAAAACTCACCTCAACGACCTGGAGAAAAGATCCGAGCGGAGCCGAAGAACTTCGCCGCGGTTTACTTGACAATCACGGATACCTCACCGCCTCGGGACCCATCTCACTCTCTTTGTCTATATGTTTTTCCCCCCCCACCTCTCAATTCCCCTTCACCGCAGAGCCCGGCCGGTTCTGGCGCTGACAGTCAAACAGAGCTGGTGTCTAATTCCCACAGCTCGAGCACAGTGAGGATGCGCTCCGTACGCCTGGGTTTACTCTGGGTGAAAGATGGGGAGGAGGAAGACGTTGCGCCACTTAACTGGAGTTTGTAATCCGCTCGCTCCATCGGGGGCCGCATAGAGCGCACTGTATGGGGACCAGCGGCAGCGGATCTCGGTGTCATGGCGCCATCTAGTGGTTGTTGTGGTGAACTGGCACTTCTGAAACTAATTTTCTGGTTCTCAGCTTTGACCGGCTGCGATGCGCTTCAGTGGTTTTATAATAAACGGTGACCGCACACCTGAGACCGCTTGGCAATTGAAGTTCACGCTGTGCCCACCAGATTCACTGGTCCTGATGAATTAAAAACGTTTCCAACTCGTGCATGAGGAGATTTTACTGATTAAATAAACAAACAAAAACAACAAAAAATAAAGGTGGTTTATGTTTTTTTTTTTATGATTTCTGTATTTAGGCAGTTTCCACTTGTGCACCTGGAATTACACTAACTTGTATAAAATTTTTTTTTAAAAAGTAACCTACCATAGCCTAAAAAGAAATAGGATTTTTTTTTTTTTTTTACTGCGTTAAATATTTATTTAGCCATTGAAGTGCATCTAATTCCTACATGGAATTATATGCTCTTCATCTCCTCATAGGTTTAGGCCCTGTGCCACGTTCACAAATCGAGGCATTTATTTAGGAGCAGCGAGTTTAAGAGGATATTTTTTTTTATCTGAAACGGATTTGCATTTATCCTGATAATGTATTTGGATAAATCGGCCAGGATAGGCAATATAACAGAAATGGTTTGTCATTACGGGCCATTTATAACAGGCTCTGTATTGTGTCAAGACTGTTTGGTTCATTGTTTATTTATTTGTCCCAATTCACACAAACGATAAACCTTTAAAATCCCCCCCACCCACAGATAGTTTATTTTTGACATGACTGCACGCAGAAGAGGGAACTCTCCCGCTGCAGAACTTGGGTGAGGGCGTTTTGGTCCAAGATGTGTGTCTCTTCGGAGATGAGATCATTTCACGACTGGAGCAAAGACCCCCAGCTTTTGTGCGGTTCGGTGCGGACGGGCGGTGCGGGCGGACCACGCCCCGGCTCCGGCGCGCCGTTCCCGTGCCGGAACATCAGGCTGAGCACGCCGCCGCCGCCGCCGCTACATCCGGGCGCTTCCGTTCAGTTTACAAGCCCTGCGAAGATGGCGACTTCAGGGAGGAGCGCGTTATTATCCTCCGCCTCGACCGGACCTAAGAGCGCACCGGAGAACTCCAACCCGGAGGAGGACGACGGGCAGGACCTCTGGTGGGCGACGAGCGATTTGAAGCCGGTTTATTGCGGCGTGCGGAGTTTTTAAAGAGGCGGCGCGGAGAAGCCCCGCCGCGCCGGGAGGAATAGATGCTTTTGACAGCTAGCCCGCTAACGAGGCTAGCTGGCATCAGCAACCGAAGGCTGATTTGGGGGCGCCGGTGACACGGCGGCACTTAGCTCGCTTTACTTTAGCCTCCCGCTGCCTGTTGTTGTTGTTGTTTGTTTTGTTTGTTTGTTAATGAATGAACACGCCTTTTATTTGGCTGCGTTGTAACGGAGGGGCTGCTCTGTCTGCAGGTCCACCATCCTGAGCGAAGTGTCGACCCATTCAAGATCAAAGCTACCGTCCGGGAAAAATGTCCTGGTCATGGGTGGGTATCTGTCTGCGGTCTCCCTAAGCTAAAAAAGAAAAAAAAAAGCCAATATGCATCGTGAGCTGGAGCTTGGTCGCCCCCTCCTCCTCCTCCTCCTCCTCCCCGGTGATCACCTCCCGTGATCATCATCGTCTCCTCCCGCCGGCTCGACTTTAATTCTGCTCGGTAGCTTAAGCTAACGCGCTCTCTGGACTCGTGGTGCTTTTTTTTGTGTCGGTAGCTGGCGCGTTTGGCGAACAGAGGAGGGGAGGAGGGGGGAGGAGGGGGAGATGGAGACAGGTGTATGTCCTGCACACACGCACGCACGCACGCACCACTTCATCATCATGTAACCGAGCCGCTTTGAAAAACCCTGCAAGTCATTCTAGCATCCAGAGATGCTAGCAGCAGCAGCAGCAGGTAGAGATGGAGAGAAGACGAGACAAACCAGCGCTCGGTGTGATTTTTGATTTTTGAAGGTGGGGTTGGGGTGGGGGGGGTCCACCCACGGGGCTTTATGTGAGCGAGGCAGAGAAGGGGTGCCTCCCTCTCTTCCCCGTCGTCTCGCACATACAAAACACACTGTCTGCACATCCGCCTGGGATAATCCTGCAGCCTGCTCTACCCGTCCCAGCTAATCAGCGCGTCGGTTACTCGTGTACATGTGGAGGCTGCGAAGCCATTTGCCTTTTATTCTATTCATGACAACATCAGCAAGCTCCTCTCTCTCTGCGTCTCGGCCCGTCGAGTCCCCCTGTCGGTTTAAGGTGATATGGCGTAGTAGCGAGTACGGATGCAGACTTTGACCTTCCGGCGCACAATAACAATGCCACGCTGTCATCTTCGAGGTTGGCGATGCTAATTGGATAAAAGCAGATAGATTTGGCAGTAGATCAAATTACGTTGTTATATAGCTATTGATCCCTTATTTAAACTAAGCCTCTAATCAAATAGGTTGGATGATTTGCAACATGTCCAGTACATCTATTTTCTTAGAGCTGCAACAAATTGTTTAGCAATCATTTAAGGCAGTTGATTGTAAATTGTGGCTTTTTTTTTGAAGTTCAAATAATTGTTTATGTCATTTTTATCAAGCAACAATGTAAAACATTTCAAAAATTTTGATTTTTCAGTAGTAAGCAGCTGGTGCTTTTTTTTTATTTTTTTATTTTTTATCTTATGTGATAATAAAATACGATGGACAAACCCAAGTAACTTTAAGATGCCGCTTTGGGCTTTTAGCAAATCCCCAGTATTAAGTTTGATCGTTGGAGCCCAATATTTGAGCAGTTTTGTGCTATCCTAATTTTGCATTGTGTGTAGTGCATACTTGTGCACACCACATTCAACTATTAACTCTGTAGTTACTGAACGTGCAGTATTTACAGCTCATAAAATGATACAAGACACTAGGAAGCATTGACATATTGTACACTTTCAACAGTGGTGTGGTGTGCAGGTTGTCCTCACCGGGTTTGCTTTTTAACATGCTTGTGCCAAATTTTCAAGTTCACAGTGATTTAAACCAAAAGCCTTTACAGTTTAAACTAAACTGCAAATTCTTCTCATTATTTTTATTGGAGTGAATGTGACATGGAGGAAGGCATGTTGTAGTTGACTGACCACATTCAGTGCATGTTTTTTTACTGATGTCATGTGTGTATGTGTTTAGGTGAGGTGGGCTCGGGGAAGACCACCTTGGTTGCAAAGCTACAGGGGGTCGAAGAGTACATGAAAGGGCGTGGCCTGGAATACCTGTACTTCAGTGTCCATGACGATGACATTGATGGTAACTATCAACTGCTTGCAGTTTTTAATATTATGTACTTCTCATTTTGTGACCACACAGTATACAGAGTACTTCTAAAGTAATACAGCAGAAGGTTGTAAAGGACTATTCATTTATCTTGACCTATTTTGTGTGTGTGTGTGTGTGTGTGTGTGTGTGTGTGTGTGTGTGTGTGTGTGTGTGTGTGTGTGTGTGTGTGTGTGTGTAGACCAAACTAGGTGTAATGCTTGGGTGTTAGACGGAGACCTTTACCATAAAGGTCTGCAGGGAGTAGCCGTACCAGTGGACTCTATCGAGAACACGTTGCTGCTGATAACGGTTGACATGTCGCGGCCTTGGAACGCCCTGGACTCTCTCCAGAAGTGGGCCGCCGTTGCTAGGGAACACATCGACAAACTCCGAGTCGCCCCGGAAAAGCTGCGGGAGCTGGAGCACAGACGTGAGTCATACTGACAGTAATCAAACGTAGCAGTAGATAAATCAGTGCTTGAGTGATCTGAGAGGTTTGAAAACATTACTCGGATAAGGAATGTATTTATTAAAGTCTAATGGGACCCTCTAGGGTTTTGTTTTGAGAGGCCAGTTATGAGAATGATAATGCCACATGATATATGTTTGTCTTTGTCTGTGTATGGTGTGTAGTTGTAAAACAATTCCAGGAGTACACGGAGCCGGGCAGTGGGGAGGATGGCACACCGCAGAGGAGGAGTGAAGAGGAGGAGAGCGTGCTGCTGCCATTAGGAGACAACACACTTACGCACAACCTGGGAATACCAGTGGTGGTGGTCTGCACTAAGGTACACACCCGTTGTCGGGCTGTGTATGAACATATTTTAACTAAAAATCCATGTGTGCAGCATCATTATTCAGTGACTAAAATTCAATGCAATAGGTACAATATCACCACCTTTAAGAAGACGTGAAGAAGGGTTTTATCTCAGAGAAACACTATGATTTATTGCATCTACTCACAAACATTCACCTCTGACACCTGCTCATCTGTCCTCAGTGTGATGCCATCAGCACATTGGAGAAAGAGCACGACTACAGAGACGAACACCTGGACTTCATCCAGTCCCACATCAGACGTTTCTGTCTGCAGTGTATCCTTCAACTAACACAATGCTGTCTCTTAGGTGTCGCCTTTGACTGCTGACAAAGCTGAATGTGGCTTCATCGCAAAGTTAAAGTGTTGCAAAGACTTTGTAATTGCCTGGTCAGTTGCTGAAATTTTGCCTGTACTCTCTTAGCACTCAGCTGATCAGTGATGAACTGAGTTTTGTTCTCGGGTCATATCGCAGGTAGAGTTCCCAGCTGTATCATTGTTGCAGTGGTTTTGCCACTGTAAGCTATTGAGCTGTTTTTGTTGCTTCGTTTTGCAGCAAAGCGAGTTCAATAAAAATTATAAATTAGCTGGTGCTGCCTCAGGTTGTTTGTTTTTCATCATAATATTTGTCCAGTCAATGCTGAGTGGAAACAGTATCACATTTTCAAGGATTATTGTGTTTAAAATTAGCTGAGATTGCACACTGCCTGAGTTCTTGTGTTCCGGTAGCAATTAGTCTGAGGTAGAATTAATTTTTGTGTAGTTCTGCTATAATTAAAAAGTGTTGCTTTTTTTTTTTTTTTTGGTGCTGTAGTGTGTTTGGAACTTGTGGTGTTGAAAAATGTCCTTGACAGCAGTGGAAGATGGCGCCTCTCTGGTTTACACATCAGTGAAGGAGATGAAGAACCTGGACATCCTGTACAAATATCTGGTGCACAGACTCTACGGCTTTCCCTTCCACTGCCCTGCACAAGTGGTGGAAAGAGATGCTGTCTTCATGTAAGCCTGGGAGTGTGAGTGTGAGTCCTAGAGGACTGCAGGACCACCTGTATTTACTTTGTAACCCTTCCTTTATCTCCTCCACCAGTCCATCAGGTTGGGACAATGAGAAAAAGATCGCCATACTTCATGAGAACTTCCAGACGGTAAAAGCAGAAGACAGCTTTGAGGACGTAGTAGTCAAACCACCAGTCAGAAAGGTACAAGCTCCCATTGAAAAACCCTAACTTCAAAAGATCCTCTTAGGCAAAACACTTTTTCATACAGTTCACAGCCAATGCACTAAGCCAGTAACCCAATATCCCTGCAGGGATCATGATAGTTTTATCCAGTGAAATGTATTAGCAGCTTTGTAGCCACAAAAAAAACCAACCTGGAAGCAAAAAAAACATCTTAAAAATGTATAATTGTTTTTCTGCCCTTTCACTAGATTGTACATGAAAAGGAAATCCAGGCAGAAGATGACCAAGTGTTCCTGGTAAAACTGCAGGTCAGTTTTTAGTTGTGTTAATACCAGTTGGTTTGCTGCTTATGTGTGCTCAAATTAAATCTGACTCGAGGGTCTTGATATGTTAATTAAATCCTAATTAGAGTGAGTGTGCATATTGTGCTCTAATTTTACAGTCGCTGCTTGCCAAACAGCCTGCTGTGACAGCAGGGCGACCAGTGGTGAGTGCTGCTCTTTTTTTTTCACAAGTTTTGGCCCAAAAAAAGAAAACCGCCTCCCAGTGTCCACACACGTGTGAAATAATCTTTTGTTGTTAATAGGACACCACCAGCAGAGCACCGACGGGATCCCCGAGGACGAGTAATCGCTCTGCTGCGGCCAATGTAGCAAACGCCATGCCACAGTCGGGTGGGTCAGGCATTTCATTCAGCCACTCGTGTTCATTGCTTCTGTCATTGCACTGCTGTTTCCATGTTCTTTTTTTTTTTTGTTCTTTTTTTTTTTTGAACTCTTGTCACCTCATGCTGCAGGTCAGACCAGTGAAGGTGTCCTGGCCAACTTCTTCAACAGTCTACTGACAAAGAAAGCGGGTGCAGGAGGGCCCGGGACACCAGGCGGTGGTAACAATACTCCAGGAACTGTACGGAAGTCAGGTGAGAGTACACGCTGCTGTTAGACGTTGCCCTGGTTTTCTATGACAAGTTGTATTTAAAGCTCATCCTTAGTCACGCCTCATCCCTCAAGCTTCAGTTTGATTTTTACCTCCCATTTGCCACCCTTCCTCTTTACTCCACCGTCCTCCACCAAAGAAAATCGTAAAAGGGTCCGAGAGCATCTCCATCCCCCAAAAACGTACACAGCCATCACCATCATCTCTATGCTTGTTCGTAGCTCTGTGTGTGAATGCCTTTTCCTTCTTAACTACACCCACGGTGTTTTGTGTGATCTCACTGTTAACATCAATCATAATGTGTGTATGTGTATGTGCTAGTCAGAGGATGCTGGCCACGTTAAGGTGTGTGTGGGCAAGATATTTCTCATCTATTATTGCTTGCAAATGACATCGTCCATTCTTAGAAACCCCCATTATTCTTTTTTAACCCCCTCACCTGAACCTCCAGCATCCGAGGAGGATTATTGCTGAGATCAAGCCTTCTGTATCACCCATTTACTTCTCGTACAAAGGCACACAGACTGGGCTGCGGGCTTTCTGTTAAGTTAATTTATTTATGCATCGTATATGCCCTTCCAATATGCAGATTAACTTTCCAAACTGAGAACTGAAGTAGCAGTCCAGGAGATGATCCCTTGGCTATTTAATTACTTTTGCGCCCCATGCCTCAGTTTTGTTTTCAGAAAGGCAGTTGGTCTCATTAACTTCAATGCACAGTAATAAGAATTTACAACTGAAATATGTGTCTGTGTGGTCTTGTAAAAGAGGAAAGCTCATGCATATTCATAATGACGGGCTGATCGGATTTAGCTCACATGTAATGGAATAGATGTATTGATTTCATGTTAAGACCTCAAGCAGAAAGACCAGGAGGATTTCTTTAATGACGGTTGCATCGCAAATCTTTTCCCTTCCACTACCTTGTCCCCACTTTGCTCCCCTACATTCTGGTTTATTTTAATTTGAATGATTTCATTGCATGTTGCATTGCATTTCTCACCACTAACATCATTCACAACCAGTGCACATGATTCTAAGTAAGACTGGGCTATTTGAAGTAAATATTATCTTTGATATATATTTATCAATATACGCCATTATATATGCATTGTCTGTGAAATGGTTTAAACCAAGGCAGATATTTTCAGTTAGTTTGTTCCTACAGTAATCTGTAATAAAGTCCATCCTGTGCAACATGGAAGCATAACTTGCAATGATGCACAGTGAAAGTCATAAAACTTTACATTTGCTTGTTTCAAGTATTGCAGTTCGAGATAATTTTACTCCGAAGGTATATTTTAGATATTTAGTGCAGTTATACCAATAAATAAAAATCTATTAGTCTCTGTCATCCAAATATGTTTAGAGCATGATCACAATTGTATCATTGTTGTATAAATATCAGTCCCTCCAGGAAATTAGGATTTTGCAATTGCGATAACTAATGCAAATTTAACCCAGCTCTGCAATGTTTACTGGAGCTTGCAATTAAAAGTTTTGTGATGAAGGTACTCAGTTGAAGCTCTGCTGAAAGCACTGCAGCACAAAGCAAGGCTTTTCAAAATGAACTTGCTTTATCAACAAAAATAACTAAACATTTCAGTCAGCAAGGCTCTTCAACGTCTTCTTTCATCAGCAAAAATAACTACATACTGGTTGACTGGAAAAAAAAAACGTGAGACCCTTGAAGTGATGAGGTTTATGGGAAATGCGGCCTTATCATTAGAATGAATCTACCTATTGTCAAACTTCCATGCATCAGTCTAATCGTTCATTTAAAATCGCTCATTTCAGTTCTCCACTTTTCCTTGTTAGAGTGGCTGCTGTTGTCCTGAGAAGCAGCAGCACTGTGTGGGTGCTCTTCCTCCTAAAAATGAGACGAGACACAATGAGAACACTGAAACTAGTGCCGCCATATCATATTGAAAAAAGACAACAGCCTAATTAACAATACTAAAATCATGGTGATATTCTTGTTCATCCGTGTTATATAATCAGTATGTCACCCAGCTCTTATTTTAACCATGTGCAGTTGCCTTTGTGTTTATTGCATTATGGCTTAACCACTTGGTGCTGTGAAGATGCACTGCTATTTGCTGAACTGCCAGTGTAGCTTGTTTATTTTATTGTTTCTGATGTGATATAGTGCTAATTTGTATGTTTGTATGTGTGTACCAACACTTGATGCAGGCTCAAAGCTGGGCCTGAGTGATGTCCAGGCCGAGCTGGACCGCATATCCAGCCGGGAGACCGACTCGGACTTGCCCAATGCCAACGACACCCCTGCCACCGATGGCCAGGACACATGAAGACCAAAACACTTCACCCGGCTCCCCGTCTCTCCCCACTCCACTTCAGTCACCGTCCCCCTCCGGTCTTCCCTCCACTCTCACCCTACACTTTATCTTAAAGATGCGGGGGGAAGGGAGGGGTGGACACACAGTTTTTCCTCCCCATTGTCTTTCACTTTCTCCTCCAGGAGAAGAACTGACCCTCTCTTCCCCTACGTCTTCACCCACACCTTGTTTCCACCCACCCCCTCTTTTCTTCCTGGGTGTTACACTGAGGACAAGTATTTGTCACTGTTACAAAGATACAAGACTGTCTGTTACATGAGAGTATATGGGTAGGGGAGAGGGACCAGTTGGGGTGTGAAGGTTGGTATGAGACGTGGGGTTGAAGAAGATTGATTGCAAGAATGAAAGCGAGGGTGTTTAATCCATCCATTTATTGTGATGGTACAGTTAGTGTTTTTACAGTAGGAAATGTTGAGGGCGCATGTTGAAGAAACTGCACTGTGTTTAATGTATTTGGGGCAAGTCATGCTTGACTTGGCCAAAGGAAGAGATTGAGAACAAAAAAAAAAGAAATGCCTGAAACAAAAATTACAAACGGTCTTGTTTTTGTTTTGTTTTTTTAAGATGAAGGGAAAAACATACGTGTGTGTGCATGCATGCGCGCACGCGTATATATGTACGCGTATATATGTGCGTGTGTGTGTGTGAGTGAGTGAGTGAGTGAGTGAGTGAGTGAGTGAGTGAGTGAGTGAGTGAGTGAGTGAGTGAGTGAGTGAGTGAGTGAGTGAGTGAGTGAGTGAGTGAGTGAGTGAGTGAGTGAGTGTAAGGCTGAGACAGATAGAGTTAGTGAAGTTATTTCCAACCTAAACCTGTTTCTTCAGAAATCTTTGGCTATTTGCATTTTAAACAAATGGCAAAAAAAAACATGGCTATGCTCTTACACTACAAACTTGCTATCAACTCTTAAAACAGTGCAAACGCTTAATATTAGAGCAGTTGTTTCTGCTAGACTACATGAACCAAACGTGATAAAAAATGTAAAAAAAAAAAATCTGTCAAAAAGTCAGTCATTCAGTTTTACATTGGCCAATCTGCCCCATAAGGTACTTACTACATAGTAGTTCAAACCCGTAGACAACAGACAGTGCACTGAAAAGGGAGGGTGGTAGAGGGCGGGTGGGTAGCTGAGCTTTACTTGTACAGAAAGACGCACTAATGATTAAGTTCCGTAGTTACTGCTGGCAGGGTGGTGGCTGGGAAAAGGGTCAGAACGGGAGTTTCACATCACGAATGTACAGTCATTGTCTTGCTGATTGGTCCTGTTATTTCAGAGCTCTGTGTTGGCGTTTGTATAATCAGATCTGTCAATCAGTCAAATAAAAGGTGTATTTATTCCGATTCATCCACTTGGTGTCTGTTTTTTTTATTTTTTATTCCTCCTCTCCCGCAACAAAAAAATGTAAATTGTATTGTGTGAATTATTTTACAAAGGATTAAGTTCAACTCACAGCTGAGGTTCCTTCATTTGGGTATCTGGGGTTGAGCCACTGGTGATAAACACTTGCTTGTGAAGAATGAAAACATTTATTGTAGCTTCTGGCGCACATGATTAGGGAATGTCAAAATGGGCACACTTAGATGAAATACCAGAAGTAGATGAAATACCAGAATGTTTATTTCCTGTAGAAAATGTGTGAATGCTACCCTTCAGCTGCTGAATGCATTGTTGCTGCATCAAGCTCGGGAGGGAAAAGGGGAAAAATGTGCAAAAAGGATCAGTCCAACCTCGTGTCAAACCAGGCCCCGCTAAGAGGACTACTACTCATGTGGGATGCAACCTAAACACTTAACTATCAGGTCATACCAATACTGAAAGAAACAGAGTGAGAGAATTCTTAAAGCCTTCACCTCTGAATAAGTTTGTGTTCTTGTGTCTTTGCTGCAGCAAACAAAAGGATAGACTGAAAAGGGCCTGATCCAGGCCTGCTATTGGTTCATGTGTGGCCAGATAGGTGGAGACAAAGTCGCTGATGTCCTTCGGACGTCAATGTCAGACGTCCAACAGACATTGGAAAAAGATGTCTGCTCAACGTCTCTGCGGACGTTCCTCGGACATCAATATCGGACTTCCAACGGACGTTGAAAAAAGACGTCCGCTTAACGTCCGCTGCGAACACTAATGTCAGACGTTGGAAAAAAAAATTCTTGTGAAAAGCTTGCTGTGGAAAAAGGTGAAGGGCCACTAAAACCCTGTGTTGATGGGGAGGCTCCACCCCCTGCTGCATAGAGGCCAGGTTGCCACTCAGAGGCTGCCATATAATGATCCCAGAAACGCAGCACGTGTGATATAATTATTATCGAACGTGCCGCACGTCTCGTGTCCAAAAAGTGCACAAAAGGCACAACCTTGTTTCCTCAGCAACACTTCCACCGAGTTTGAAGCAGGTGGGATGAACGGTTGTTGAGATATGCGAAGGACAGAGATTTCTGAAATGATATAGAGAGATGCTGGAAGTTCCAAAAGAAGTTCCCTTAATCAAACTTTTTTGGGCCTTTTGTGGCCATCGATCTTTCTCAAAAATGTCCGCTTGCCGGATCAATAAATTCTATCCATCCATCCATCCGATCAATAAATTCCATCCATCCATCCAGCCACCCACAACGTGGGACTGTGAGAAACAATGTTTCGGTCTATGTCTTGTACATATGGTGGATTGACATTGAAGTTGACTTTGACTTTTGACTTGACGTGATTTCCTGAATTTAGTTTTTTGCTGATTGGAGTGAAATCTGTGCAATTCAATTTATTCAACAATAAGTTTAGGTGTCTCAGAGCTTTTCAACAAGCTATGGAGGATGAAGCAGCCCATTGTTTTTTTTTAATCTCCAATCAACACGTCATGGCGGACGACAGGTTAAAGACCATTGGAAAACCCAGCATTAAAGACCTTGGAGAAGATTTCTTCGTAAAAATTGATGGATGAACGAAGTAAAGGTGAACGGTGGAGTTTTGTAGATGTTGAGACAGTAATGGCACAGCGGCCATGCAAAAACTAAAAAAATACAATTGACACGCATCTTTTCGTAGATCTGGTAGCGACTTCTTGAAATTGATGGACGAACAAAGTACAGGTGGGTGGTGGAATTTGTTAGAGTCTGAGGGAGAGAAATATCAGCACAGTGGCCATGCAAAACACCCAGCATTAAAAAATAAAATTGACACACACCTTAAGCAAATCTTGTAGACATACTTCTTGCTTTAAATTTGATGGACAAACAAAATAATGGGATGGACAGGCAAATGTAAAGACAGAATTATTGGGGGTGACACGAGGACTTGGCTAAAACTAATGTACGTTTGACGAGCACGAGTATCATCTGAGTAAATGTGTCAATATCCATGTTAATGAAGGCTTCTGACAAACACCAGCTCGTGCTGGGCTTTCCTGAATCTGGCCAGGTGCATGTCCAGCTGCTTATCCTGAAAATCAATTGTTTTCAGTGCACTGGTAATCTGACACCTCACTGTACCCCTGCATGCGTTTGGTAACAACCGCAATTCACTCACAGCTTCTTCAGCGTGTCATTTGTCGGCTTTCCTTTTGATCTGGAGCTTTGTTCACCAAAGTTGAACTTTGTTCTTCTTGTCTTCCTCAGACTGAAAGAAGTGAAGATGAACGTCTCAGTCACATAAACAACTTGACACTGAAATGCATGCTGGTTCAATCATTTAATAAAAATAGACAGTTGTTATCTTTACCTGATAGGTCAGCTCTTTGAACTTCCTCATATTTACGTACTCCTTTGATGGCCTAGGTAAAATGCTTCTATTCAGCTTCGAGCTCGCTATCCAGATATTTTTTTCATTTTAAGCATTTGAAAGTTACAGCGCATCTCGGGGAGGTTTAATTGGGATTTTTGTTTAATTGTTTATGTTAAGATATCTTTAATGTTAGCACTGTCTCGTGCACAGTATTTTCTGCAATAGGTGCCAAATCCTTCCCAAATGAATGTACCTACATATGGTCCTGCTGTGTTCGGTGCTAACTAAATGGTAGTAGTTATTTTAGTAATAACAGATTTTTTTTTTTGGCCACTTGGGGGCCGCAGAAACAGGTTAAGACATCTAGCAGCAAATTATTATTCATTTGAGGTTGTGTTTTCATTCTGTTTCTGCTCTGTTTTTGGTCCCCACCAAATCCTGATGGAAAAACGTTCCCTTATTTAGCAGCTAAATGTTCCATTAAATTCCCCAGATCCTCTCTAACTGTGTCCGTTTGCTGTTTGGTGTTAAGCAGGTTGTGTTCAGTGTGTTTTCAGACCTTTTTCTTCTTGCATGACTGATTGCAAGGAATAAGAACTCCAGATTCTGCCTAACAAATGACTACATGCATAAAATGGGCTCATTTCTGTTTCATAAATGCCATTTGTAGAAGCTCCTGGATTCATATTTTTTGATGACAGCTTGAAGATGTGCTTTTTTATATATATTGTCCTTTCTACATATATTGTGTAAAAAATAATATATTGTCCCATTTCCATTTGCTCTGGCGATCCTCACTGTGGTATTATTTACACTTCTGACAGACGTGAATATGTTTCTTATTACTTTACCACAGACTTCTGTCACTTTTTTATAATATAAAATGTTTCAACTATAAAATGTTTCAACTGATCATTGTGGTGTAGTAAATGTTCACAGTTCCCTTTCCCATTTCCTGCAGTCACAACAATATATTGTTTCTAATTGTCACTTTGGACTTTGACCATTTCTGATCTGTGACATGTACTACTACACACATGGACATGTACGGATAGCATGCATGGACACTTTCTGTTTTGATTTTGTTCATTTGATATGAATGGGTTTTTTTTTAAATTATTAAATCTGTAATAGGTAGATATTGAACTTTACAATCAATTTATTGTAATTGTTGTGATGCTCTAAAAAAATTAAGTGCATGCACAAGAGCAGGAGATGCATATATAAATAGATGTTAAGTCGTTAGACTGACACACAGGCATGTGGATTTCGAATGCAGTCAGCCTGTAAATAATTGCCCAAAAAGACGCCTATATGTAAGCAATTAATAGGCTTCAAATAAATATATATTATATATATTAATGTTTTAATGCCCTTTAAAGTCTCGCACAAAGTAGTTCATATAGGCTAGTGTTCTATCATGATCACTTTATTTGTCCTGGATTAATAAAGTGTATAAAATCCAAAAAAAATCAAACTAAAACTATAGATGTCTACAAAAAAAAATGTGTCCACTCTACATCTTTCGTTATGGTGTCATTTTTATTCGGCTATATTCTGTATAGAGTGTAGACTACTTTTCTTTTTTTTCCTTCCTCCCGTAACGACTGAAGCTTGCATTTGCAAAGTGTGTGCAGGTGTGTCAAATACAACCCCCCCCCCCCCCCCCGTGTTTGCAAAAATGATATGACTTAATTCATTTAGCTTCGTGAATTAATGGTTTAAGTCTGTGTGAGGGGGAAATGTTTTGAGTCTGCAGTTTAACTGCACGTTAATTAAACCCCTCTGTCATATCACGGCACCTCACGAATTACATTCCTTTCCAATGAAAGCACATCGCTCCTCGCCACTATAGCACCCCTCAAAGCACGTTCATTTACGTTGCTGGGAAAACCTCAGAGCTTAACTGGCCGACGGGACCGAAACCACCCTCCCCAAAAGAAAAGACATCATATTCTGGCAAATGGCCGTAAAACGACAGCTTTCGGTGCTAAAACTTTTGTTTTAAATGACGCCCTACTTTGCCGAGTGCGGCAGAATACGGTATTTTCCTCCTTTCGCCATCTTGATGTACAAATGCACAGGCGGAAGAAACATCTTCGGCGGAGCAGCGAGCGGGTGTGGTTCGGACTCGTACGGGTGGTGTTCACCTAGCAGCCCTTCTCCTATTTTCAGCTAAAAGAAAAGGGATATTTCTTTTCCTGACGAGAACCACGGAGGAGCCGCTCGACTCTGGTAAAGATAGCGCGTTTCGGTGTCGGCATCACACGACGTGTTCGCGGCGCGTCAATTCTCTCCGCCTCGCGAAAGAAAATCATCTTTGGCCGGGGAGGGGGGCTCCGGTGGTGGGGTGGTGGTGGTGGTGTTTTTTTTTTTTTTTTTTTTTTTTTTTTTCTGATTTGGCTTTGGCAGCATAAGCAGGTTGTTTTTTTTTTTTTTTTTTTTTTTTTTTTTTTTTTTTTTTTTTGTTGCACGGTGGCGCTTGGATCTACTTTTCATACGTCCGAGCTAAGCTAAGCTAAAAAAAAAAAAAAAAAACACCCCAGAATTAAAACATTTTGGGGAGTAAGCTCCAAAGTCACGATTCCGATAATGGACTCGTTTGGTTACAAAAAAATAAAATATATATAACGATTTGCGTGACTTGTTGCGTCTTTTAAGACGTGTCGGACCGCGTTGTTACTCGGCGGCCGGATCCCTAAACACACTGATTGTTTATATTAGCTAACTTAGCGGAGAGGTTAGCTACGCGAGTTTTCAAGGTAAAGCTAGTAGGGTGGCTAAACACGTGCTTAAAGCGCTTCGATGTTGATTTATGGTGCTATTTAAATTTGCTTTAGTGTACAGTAGGCTGGGTTGGTTTTTTTTTTTTGTTTGTTTTGGGTTTTTTTTTTTTTTTCCATTTAGTTGTGAGCTCGTCAGGCTCACGGTTAGACCCACCACGAGAGGAGGAGTCATGGAAGTGATTGCGGGGCGGAGAAGGAGGAGGTGGTGGAGGAGGTGGGGGGTAGTTTCTCTCATTGGAAACCCAAGCTGCGAGGTCGGAACTTGGCCGTGGGAGGGAGGGGAGGGGAGGAGGAGGGAGGGGAGGGAGAAAGGGAGGGAGGAGGGGGAGAAATATGCCTTTGATGTTCTTTGCCGCTGAATGGTGAATTGTGTTCGTGCTGGCCTGGAAATACCCACCGCTTTGCTCTCTCGCTCTGTCTCTCGGTTGGAGGTGGAGGCTCGGCATTTCCCCCCCCCCCCTCATAGCTTACGTTAAAAGCAAGGCAAACAAAAGTAGTCTGAATCACGGGGAGCTGTCACAGGTAGACGAGAGGTTTGATAACCCGAGACCACGTAGTACGAAAACGTACAACGACCAGGTTTGGCTTTGGCGAACAGGAAATTGAGTGTGAGGCGTCTTATCGTCTCTTGTGTACTTGTGTATATATATATATATATATATATTTTTTTTTAACAGATATATCTCCAGTGCGGGCTGAGGGCAGGCAAGAACAATGGCTACCCAGTGTGAGTATGAAAAACGATATTCGTTTCATGTGAACGAATTTATATGAGCACGGATGTACTTATTTTTCTTTCATGTCCACACATACCTTTATCTGTACATGAACCATTGCGAACCTTTGGTGGAAATCGGACAAATGAGCGGCAGGCCAGCGCATGTAACGGTATCCCAAGGAATTGTAGTTTTTTTTATTTTTGTTGTTGTTATAATTTTCTCTAAGAAATAAATACTTCTCAGGAATGTAGAATGAACTAATTCCTGAGCTATCACGCGTTAAATTGCATGTGCATTTCCTTTGCTTTTCATTTCCTTCGAAACACAATTTGAAATTACATTTTTTTTTTCCCTACAACTAACCGTCATGAATAAGAATACTGAAGCCTTCGTGAGTAGTCTTTAAAATGTAAAATGAGGAAGTTGGTTATATTAAGTGATCAAAAGGTTATACTTCTGTTCTGCCATGTCATTTCTTATGTTTCACTTCTTTGCCTTTTTTTGTGTAGCTGATTTGATGGAGTTGGACATGGCAATGGGTGACAGCAAAGCTGCTGTGAGCCAGTGGCAGCAGCAGTCCTATCTGGATTCAGGCATTCAGTCTGGCGTCACCACCACAGCACCATCTCTGAGCGGCAAGGGGAACCCGGATGCTGAGGAGGATGATCCAAGTCTCTATGACTGGGAGTTCAACCCGCCCTTCACTCCCGAGGCTACAGGTATATGTGATGTTGATATATATATACCGATGAGCCAAAACATTATGACGTATCATGCATGTCAAGGTCTAGGACAGATTAAAGGTTAACTAAAACAGTTGGTTCTTGTAGTAAAATGGTGAATGCAAGAGAAATCGGCAGGTGTAAAGACCTGAACGGTTTTGAGAAGGGCCGCGTTATAATGGATAAATGACTGCGGTAGAGCATCTCCAAGACCGCAAGGCTGGTGGGGTGGTCCCAGCCGGTACTAGTGAGTACCTAGTGATAGCGGCACAAAGAGGGACAAACCACCAACTGGTGCTGGGACAAGTCTGATCCTGGATGACTCCAACTTGCAAATTAAAAGCTTTAAAGGATTTGCTGCCAACCTCTTGGTGCCAGATATCACAGGGCATCCTCAGAGGTCCTTTGGAGTCCATGCCGCAGCACGTCTGTGCTGGTTTGGCCAAATGCAGAGCTCAACATATCGGGCAGGGTATGCCATAATATTTTGGCTCATCAACGTGGATCATGATATGGTACATTTCTGACAATCTGATTCAGAACATGTTTAAAGTTAAATAACCAGGCGGCAATGTTTGGTTTTGGCTAAGCTAATGAATTAACAAACTGGTAGTGGTAATTATTTACAATCAGAATGTGAAGGCTGTAGCTCAGTCGGTAGAGCGGGTTGAACACTAATCGGAAGGTTGGTGGTTCAATCCCCAGCTCCTCCTGTCCACATGGCTAAGTGTCCTTGAGCAAGACACTGAACCCTAAGTTGCTCCCGATGGTGTACCATCGGTGTGTTGTAAGTTGCTTTGGATAAAAGCATCAGCTAAATGAAATGTAATTTGTATGACCATAAATCTGTCCCTATCAAAGATGATCAGCATAGCTACTACAGATGAAATGGATTGGCAAAAACGTCTGTACTCTCATGATATTCACACTTATTTTGCATTTCTTTCAGACATTGAGGGTTATGCCATGACCCGGGCCCAGCGTGTGCGCGCTGCCATGTTCCCTGAGACCTTGGAGGAGGGCATCCAGATCCCACCTACCCAGCTGGATGCTGCTCACCCAACAGCTGTGCAGCGTCTGGCAGAGCCCTCTCAGATGCTAAAGCATGCGGTGGTTAACCTCATAAACTATCAAGATGATGCTGAGCTGGCCACACGTGCCATCCCTGAGCTCACCAAACTGCTCAATGATGAGGACCAGGTACATGTGCAAATTAACTAAATGGTAGCTGAGTAACTCGAAGCATCATGAACGTTAGTAGCATTTTACATCCCTCCCTGGACCATTCATCCCTAACAAACATTATTTCTGTCCTAGGTTGTTGTGAATAAAGCAGCTGTAATGGTGCATCAGTTGTCAAAGAAGGAGGCCTCACGCCATGCCCTGATGCGATCCCCTCAAATGGTTTCGGCAGTTGTTCGTGCCATGCAAAACACTGGTGATGTGGAGACTGCTCGTTGCTCTGCTGGCACTT
The DNA here is from genome assembly GCF_029030835.1 of Brachyistius frenatus. Lineage (NCBI taxonomy): Eukaryota > Metazoa > Chordata > Actinopteri > Embiotocidae > Brachyistius > Brachyistius frenatus. The sequence goes on from NW_027210601.1 coordinate 4,792,122, forward strand.
TGCACAACCTTTCTCACCATCGTGAGGGTCTCCTTGCAATCTTCAAGTCTGGAGGGATCCCTGCCCTGGTCAAAATGCTGGGGTAAGAAATGGGAAGGATTGGGCTACTTATTTTTATTGCGTATCTGACAATAATGACGGCAGCGAACCTTTCTGAAGGTGGTTTGTGTTGGGTTTTTTTTTTTGTCAGCGTTGTGATGGCTGTGAATGAAGATTATTTGTTGGATTTGTTTGCGGGTTACATTTGTGTCATATACAACACTGCTGCTCTACATCAGTGAACGGTAGCTTGTAAGACAGGCCCCAATATCATTTCACAGACTTTGAATTCAACTCTCTTCCACTGGCCTCTAATGCCCAACAGATGTTTGTTTTAGGCTCAAACGTAGCATGCGTGTTGCATTGTTCTATTGATCACATAGCAATGTACAGCAATGGCACCAACGGACTGATGAGTGTTGTGATACTGACTCAAACACAACAGCAAGAGGCTCAGCTGCAACATACTTCCAAAGAAAAAGTGAGCAAAACACGGCGACAAAGAAGGGTTATATCCGCAGACAACCGACATAAATCTTCAGAACCCGCTTAAAGAATGAAATGGCCCACACCTCAGTTTGAAATCATTGAGCCGTCTTCCTCAGCCTTTGTGTTTTTCCATGAAAAGACAAAACGCACAGCCAAAACAGTTCGCTCTCTGGCAAGTTACAACCTGTTGGATGTCGCACGTGTGTGTTTGAATTTGCACCTGGAATCACGTTACCATGCTTTGAATGCAGTTTGGAGCAGTAGCATGAGAGAAGTTGAACTGGCACATTTCTTTGACTGCAGCTGCTGAATGTATTTTGAAAAAGGATAGTAATTTGTCCTATCCAACCATTTTAGGGGTAATAATGGTGAACATTACGAAGTTTCCATCAAATTTGCATGATTTGGATTTCTTTGTAGTGCTATTAATGCTTTTAAAATTGTGTTGGTGTTCATGTTTTGTTGGCAATTGGATTATTAAATCAGATTAGGACAGAGAAGAGCTAGTGTAGTAGTGCTCCAGTGTACCAGCACTAATTTGCAGATGACTTTACAGGAGTGACTAGTTGTGAGGTTAGATCATTTAAGTAATACCCATATTTTTCCCTCCGGTAATTCATGTTTGCTAAATTTTATTAGCCTAAACTTTCTACTAACACATGGTTATCTCAGCTGTGAAAGGTAGCTAATAATCAGTATATGCAAATGATCCAAAATCTGCAACAGCACCTCGAGCAGCATAACGGTCATCTTCTGAGCGGCGTCTTACCAGAGACTAATTGTGTTTTGTTCATGGTCACTCGATGAAAGCCTTCCACTTTGTGTTGTGAATTTGTGTGTTTATTTGTGTCTCTAATGCCAGTTTGAAAAGGTGTCTTTAACGGCTACATTTTTGTCTGAGTACTTTGTTGTTTGAATGCCTTTTTCAGCTCACCGGTGGACAGTGTTTTGTTCTATGCCATCACCACGCTCCACAACCTGTTGTTGCACCAGGAAGGGGCCAAAATGGCAGTGCGTCTCGCTGGAGGACTGCAGAAGATGGTGGCCCTGTTGTCTAACACCAATGTCAAGTTCCTGGCAATCACTACTGACTGCCTGCAGATCCTGGCATATGGCAATCAGGAAAGCAAGGTATCGGAACATCAGCTGATTAATACACGCTTTTGCATTTATTTATGTTCTCCCTTGTATGTTTGCTCACGCCTCCTGGCTAGCAGCAATTTCTATGTAAATATAAGCACACACCTTCCTTTATTTTAGCTGATCATTCTCGCCAGCGGTGGCCCCCAGGCCCTGGTCAACATCATGAGGACCTTCACATATGAGAAACTGCTGTGGACCACAAGCAGAGTGCTCAAGGTGCTCTCTGTTTGCTCAAGTAACAAGCCGGCCATTGTAGAGGCTGGTAGGTACACATTCATGTTCCAGAAATGAAACAAAAATACAATACAGTGATCGAGACTCATTGCAGTACAACTGTGGGTATTATAAGCGGTCTAACTTTCATTTTGTAGTTGTGTTTTGCTGGCAGGTAAAGTTTTTAGATGTAATGAATTTGTTTGTTTGACTGTGTGTGCAGGAGGCATGCAGGCCTTGGGGCTTCATCTGACTGACCCCAGCCAGCGTCTGGTCCAGAACTGCCTGTGGACTCTGAGGAATCTTTCAGATGCTGCCACTAAACAGGTACAACATACCGTTTCTCTCTGGTCATAATGGCTAACTTCTCGCAAGCCACAGGTTCAGTGTTAATTGTTGCTTATAAATGTGTTGAATGCCTCCCACATGGAACAAGAATTTACTAATTCAACACAGACACTTCTTTAACAACATGAAATAATTGTTTTAAACTGTATGACAACTACTAACATACAGCATTCCTACATTCCCATTTAATATAAAAAATGTTAGATAAAACAAAGATATTAATTCGAATTTATTGTCATTTATTCCACTCCTTGTTTTTGTTTTTTTCTTTCCTTGCCACCCTGCTCTCTGTAGGAGGGGATGGAGGGTCTTCTGGGCACTCTGGTCCAGCTGCTGGGCAGTGATGACATCAACGTAGTAACATGTGCTGCAGGCATCCTCTCTAACCTGACCTGCAACAACTACAGTAACAAACTCATGGTCTGTCAGGTATGTATACAAGCATCTTTTGGGAAATTTAGCTTTGTGTCCACGAAGCTTATACACGTTATCGATCCATGAACATTTCTATGGAATATTGATATTATTTTATGATATAAATTCTTTACTGCTGTTCAATTTTTGGATGTAACAGCACGCAGACTTCTGATTGATCTCATCCCGTTAGGTCGGCGGCATTGAGGCTTTGGTGCGAACAGTCCTTCGGGCTGGCGACAGGGAGGACATCACAGAGCCAGCCGTCTGTGCCCTGCGACACCTGACCTCCCGCCACCAGGATGCCGAGATGGCCCAGAACGCTGTGCGCCTTCACTATGGCCTGCCTGTGGTGGTCAAACTACTGCACCCTCCGTCCCACTGGCCACTAATCAAGGTCCGTATAGCTTGGTTTCCGTTTTACCGTCACATATTTCCAGACTAAAAATATCACCACTGTTGAACAGAATTCCTCAAAAGTCATTTTAACTCTAAACGTTTCAAATTTTCCTTAAATCCAGGCTACCGTTGGTCTGATTCGTAACCTGGCTCTGTGCCCGGCAAACCACAGCGCTCTGCGGGAGCAGGGAGCCATCCCCCGACTGGTCCAACTGCTCGTCAGAGCTCACCAGGACACCCAGAGGCGCACCAGCATGGGAGGCAACCAGCAGCAGTTTGTGGTGTGTGTGTGTGTGTGTGTGTGTGTGTGTGTGTGTGTGTGTGTGTGTGTGTGTGTGTGTGTGTGTGTGTGTGTGTGTGTGTGTGTGTGTGTGTGTGTGTGTGTGTATAACCACACTTCAAGTTTTCTTTATTTGAATACGCAGAATTTTTCGGTGTATTTGATTTTCTTTTCATCACGTTCAAACACTTAACAGGAGGGAGTGCGTATGGAGGAAATAGTGGAAGGCTGCACAGGAGCTCTGCACATCCTGGCCCGGGATGTCCACAACAGAATTGTCATCAGAGGGCTCAATACCATTCCACTCTTTGTCCAGGTAATACCAAACCCAGAATCTTATTACAGAACTCCTAGAGTCCCTCACGCTGTGTATTTCAATGTCCTAAGCAAGGAAATGTTTTTTTTATGTTGAATATACCAAATCTGGAAGGTAACAGCTTAGATCTTCCTCTCTTTCGCACACGTATCTGTGCTCTCATCACACATCATACCTTCCCTGTTCTTGTGTTCAGTTGCTGTATTCTCCAGTGGAGAATATCCAGCGCGTGGCAGCAGGTGTACTGTGTGAACTGGCCCAGGACAAGGAAGCTGCTGAGGCCATCGAAGCTGAGGGAGCCACTGCACCGCTCACAGAGCTGCTGCACTCCCGTAATGAGGGCGTTGGTGAGTATGCAGGCCCAATTATGGACTGTGTGCACATTTCTGATTGTCGTTGTCAACCATTGTGTTGCTGTGCATTCTCCTGTAGCCACCTATGCTGCGGCCGTCCTGTTCCGCATGTCTGAGGACAAGCCCCAGGACTACAAGAAGCGTTTGTCAGTGGAGCTCACCAGCTCCTTGTTCAGAACTGAGCCTATGGCCTGGAATGATGTACGTGCACACATGCATTCAAAGCCTGAGCAATATGTTGTTTACGTGGAAAGAATGTGACGTGCATGCCCCCTGTGGTGCACAAAGAAAATGGAGGAGCTATTCACAGTTGCAAATGTGTATATATATATATATATATATATTTTTTTTTTTTTTTTTTTTTAAGTCTTGTTATTTTGTTCCCTTTTCATTTTAATTGACAGTGACGTTGCAGTTTTGCATGTTGATCGGCAAACATTGTGTGATTTCATAGAAGTAAAATGCATGGATTTAAATTAGTTTTATTTTTGGTAGTGTACAAACCACAAAAGTAAAGGATGTACTATCTCAATTATCATAGGGCATCAGTTTGTATGGTTGCTCTGTGTTTGGGATGAAGCTACACACTCTTCTACATAGGTTGGAATTTGGCAAGCTATACTCACCAGTCTCTGCTTTTCTTTTCTTTTCTTTCTTTCTTTCTTTTTTTATAGACTGGAGACCTGGGACTAGATATGGGAGCACAAGGAGACCCCCTGGCTTACAGGCAGGATGGTGGGTCCTTGTTCTTTCTCTAATTACAATCCTTTCTCTCTCATTTGTATATTGATGTAAATTGTATCTTTTTTTTTTAAAAGCAACTCAATTTGTCTCCTGTCCATATAGATTAAAAACATGTTTACAACTTTATTAAATGTTTGTGCAGATGTTTAGTTGCACAGAGGCTTTTATCTCTCTTCAGTCGTGCATCGTGCAGGAGAAATCCCCGAGTTTATAAGTATCCAAAAATTTCAACCAATTGTCCGTCAGCCTTCTCTGTCCCTACTAAGTCATTTTATATGGCGTCACGTAGCATTGCCAGCTGTTCATTTTGCAATTGTTTGAATTTAACCCACGGTGTAATGTTTCTGTGTCATCTCAACCTTTTGCATCAGTTATACATGAGGGGGTTTTCTTCTTCTACCTTTCAGATGGAGCATACCGGGCCTACCCAGCAGCTTACGGCCAGGACAGCCTGTTAGACCCAATGATGGAAGGTGCTGACTACCATGCCGACACTCTGCCCGACCTGGGTCACCACACTGATCCATTGCCGGACCTCGGCCACACCCAGGACCTGATGGACAGCAACCAGCTGGCCTGGTTTGACACCGACCTGTAGGATTGGTAAGACAGACCACAGAACACCGACATTACCATTTCATGGTAAAACTTTTTTTTTTTTTTTTTTTTTTTTTTAAACCTACATTTCTATGAAGAACACCTTACTAATTAAAAATGTTGTCCTGTGTTCCTCTGCAGTTGTATTCTGATAGAACCTGCATTGTGATTGGCCTGTATTGTCTGAAGCAGCATTATGATTGGCCTGAGTTGACAGTAAAGAAAGGAATAAGGGGTCTTGGAAAGTGCCTGACACAAGAAAACAAAGAAGATGGTTGCCACAGGAATGTTAAAGCAAGTCGAAACAGGGGGGGGAAAGAAGGGGTTAAAGTATCAGCGAGATGTGGAATCACACAATGGAGGTTTTTGAGCAGGTTACCCTATATGGACGAGTGCACATGGGGTGGATCTTAAAAGTTTGAAACACATATGTTTTAGCCTTGCCTGTATTCTTATCAGTTTTATTTTGTTTCTATTTTTCTTATTCTATTTTTTTATTTCTTTTTGTATTACTCATTCTCTGTTATGGTACTGACCCAGCTTGCCTTCGCACTAGCCATCTTCATTTTCTCTTCAATGCTAATCATTTGTAATTTTTTTTTTTTTTTTTTTTTAAACGTATATTACATGTAGTGTTAAGTTATAGTGATATTATACAATGTTCCTTTGGTTTATGGTCGAATGTGTAGAACACTAATAATCAGTTGAATTGTACTCTGACTTAAAGTGTAACATTGTGTAGTTTTTTTTATAATCTCAAAAATGGAGAATTATGCATTCTTAATATGTGCTTGTTTAAGCATAAAATATGTCAGTGTCACAAATGTTCTAAAGAGGGATATGGGTACAATTGAGGGGGGGTTGGGGATAAATCTAGAGACAAGTGTTTTATATACAGTATCACTGGTAGGTTAACAACTATTTTGTATGCTATCATTGGATGTCTGATAGAAAAGTCTAACGCTATCGTTGGTGGTCTAATAAAACCCAGTTTTATGTGCTATCAGGGGTAGCTGGGTTGATGAACAGTTGTAGTCCTGCTGTGTTTATTTTGGAGACGAGGTTATGACACGGCTGAAAATAAAATGGCATTTTATTTCATTTAGTCTCTGTCCCGTGTTGTCTGTCCTGACATAATTACCCTCAGATTGTGTGAACCATGGACAAAAAAAACAAAAAACTCTTTTGTCCAAAGTTGACATTCAGCCTAAAACCAGTGTCCTCTGCACTTAAATGATGACATCAGATGGATAATCAGACAAAATATCAGCCCTGCAATTAAAGTTTATTTGGAAGCACTCTGGATTAAAAAAAAAAAAAAAAAAATGGTGATTTTTGGAACGCAGATAAACTCTAGATTAAATGGTTTCCTCATTAAGAATCAATCAAAGCAAGGTTTGAAAGTTGTTTTTTGAAATGTGCATTTAATACAGTCGGTGACCCATTTATGGCCTCTACATTTTCTGATGGTCGCTAATAGTCCATACCGTTTGAGCCCAAGGACATATTTTCATTAGTTTAAATGTGCTGAAATAGAGGGGGAAAAAAACAACAACATCCTTAACGATTAGGCAGCAAACGGTGTTCCAAGGAGCAGGTCGAACCCTTTTTATGACCCATGTTATTAATCATACAGCAAGTCGTAGACTGTACAACAGCCAAGATGTTTTAGAAGGAAATTATATTGTTAAAAATGACCTGGTGTTTGACTAATTTAGATGACAATTGTAAGACTCCACTCGTGACAACATCTGTCCCACCGTAGTGTCTCTTTCCCTAATCCTGTTCAGCTTCGTCGTCATACCCCAGTCGCATGTTGCTGTCGCGAGTTGCTCCCAACATCAAAGTCGCACACGGGCTGTTTGGGGTGTGCAGAGGCAGAAAGGATGACTGGCACATGGTAAAAGTTTCGGGCTCCCCTGGGCACATTACACGTTTTGTTGATTGACGTAAATACATGCCCTGAAGTCAACCGCATTTAAAAAAAAAAAATAAGCCTTTCTTCAAATGTGAATAACTTGCTATTAAATTAACTTGAAAAATAACTATTCACTCAGTAACTTGATGGGACCTATATGGCAGGTTAGGAATTGCTAATCGGAATCATCACAACTCATGACAACTTCAGAGCTGATGAACTCTCTGACTCTTCAAACCTTGAGGTAAGACTCAACAACTATGGGCTCGTCTGAGCAGCTGACTGATCTTCAGACCACCTAAATATGTTTGAGGGCATTTTATTTGTCTAAACTAAACCCTTATTTCAGTATCTCATCTCAAACTCTTAAAGCTATCGTAATAATTTTGTCACAAATAAGACTTACTCAATGTGGCGGCAAAGTGATTTCAGCTTCATTCGTTTCATACTCGGTTCTGGTTAAAAAGTGAGACTGCAACATTCTTCGGATGTGGTCAAGGTTCTCTTGTGTATTTCAGAAGTGTCCGTTGGCATTTGACTTGAGACGAGCAGTCTGAACATACTTCAAGGTCTCATTGAATTGTTGGGGAGTGTTTTGCCCTCCTTAAAATCCCTCTTGACAAAACTCATCTGAAAGGCAAGTTTGAAATGTTCTCTGCCATAGAAGCTAAACAGAATGTAACCTACATTTTTAACTTTTTTTTTTTTTTTTTTTTTTTACAATTATAATGCAGGGAAAACAAAGAAATCTCCAGACTGACAGGCCCGAGTCATGCTTACAGAGTTTTACCATTGTTTGTTTGAGAGCGAGAGGCAACAAAGGAAAAGTTTGAGGTGGATTTTGAGAGCACTTTTAAGGGTAGCTGCTCACCTCTCGATAAGAAGTCTGATCTTTTCTTTCGGTGTAAAGGTATTCTTTCGATGTAAAGGCAAATAGGTGTGAAAATCTTTGATCTGCAAAATGGCCGCATTCAAAATATCCATAAACGACTTCGGAGTCACTTCGATTTTCTGAACTGAGCTAACCCAACACATTTGTCACATTCTGTGATTTCTCCATATTTGTTAAAGAATAATGTTCTCTATTCTGTCATTCATTCGTGAATTAAAAAAGTTAAAGGGCTTTTAAAAAGTTGGTAAAAAAAAACCCAGTTGTTGTTCGGGTCTATCATTCGAGGTCCTTAAGACAGCCCATTAAGGTCAACAGGAAATTAAAGTGATATTGTGTATTCCATGTTAATGGGGGCACTTTTGTCAGTGAATTAATCCTTGGGTGTGTTCGTCCGTATGATAATAGATCCAGTTCAGTGGCTCACGAGAACGTTCAAAAGCTTTGTGAATTTAATCTCCTGTTTTGTGTCTATATCCTGCCCACTGTGTATCTACCAGGTATCTACAGGATGAAATAACAGACTGCGGGCCTAAAAGCATCAAATTCAGCAACTCTTTGCAGCCCAAACTCCACAAAATGAAATTAAACAGAATATATTTCATGTTTAATGGTAGTTTTTCTCTGCCATGTAGCTTTAGTGACGTTAACTGATTATATGAGGAGAGAATTACGTTTTATAAGACAGCTATTTTCTCCCTTTTGTCCTGCTGAGCCATAGTGGTGGCTTTGTCACCGAGGTCGCTTCAGAGACAGCAACACCTATCTGGCTAAGATCGCCATCGCCCTCCAAGATGTTCCAGGCAAGATGCTCACTTTCAGCCGGGTAAGAACGATAGGAGCAATTTTCATTTACCACAGAGTCACAGCTCTCCTTCTGAGTCCAGTTCTAGAGTTGTTTTTGCAAAAAAGCCTCGAGCACAGCTAATGTGTTGATGAATTTGAATGAGGATGATGATGTAAATGACCATCGGCATTATGTGGGACAAAAGGCAGGTTTGACTTTAGAGAGGCGATGAGCGATGTGAAAAGTGGCGGAATGTTATCAGACTGCTTCCTGGGTGCCACCATGTATTCTGTAGTATCAGACCAGCCTTTAAGGAGAAAATATCATGTTTGTATTGTCTCTTTTTTGCATCAATTTAATAAATAAGATTAAGTAAAATATAAGATGAAACATTATATTCTGAAGTAAAACTATTACTGAAGTTAAAATTAAAGCAGTTAAACACCTGCAGAAAAGCTGCTGCTCCACTGTGAAAACAACTTTCAGGGTGAATGCTCCACTGATAGGTTTGTATTGCGTTGAAATGTCCAGAGATTTAGACGCAGTCCTTAAACAAGTCCTTAAATCTTATTTTCAAATAAATAATAGAATGAAATTAAATGCTGACGGCAAGTCCTGGCTGAGAGCTCTTCACAAATCATCGCTAATGTACAACAGGAGAACATCAGACTCTATCCCTAAAATTTCCACATCGCCTGCCTTTCTTCCACAAACAAATCTACTTTTCAAATCTTACATTTTTCCAGACCGCTGTTGGGTTTCAATGTTACACTTGTGTTAAAAACTTTGGGGATAATGTTGGATATTCCACATCAAATATTGTCTTGCACGACTAACTGTTCCTTAAACAAAATAAACGGGGATTGTGTTTTATGAAACAATTGTTTGAGTCAGATCGTCGACCCTTTTTTTTTTTTTTTTTTTTCGTAAGAAAGCACATGGTTTTGTAAATTTTTCCTGTCTTTGTGGTAGGCCAAGCCAGGCTGAAGTTTACCTGTAATAGAAATCCACTGTGAAAATTTGCAGAATTTTTTTGATGTGTTGAATGAATTTAAAGTGTGTTGTTATATGTTGGATTGCCTTGCTTGTGTGCATTACCTCTCCCTCACTGCACATCTGCAGCTCACTTGCACGTGTTTGTCCACACCGGCTGTGTGTCACCAGCGGTGTTGTAGCTGCAGGTCCCACCATTAAATATATGAGTTTCTTTTTGACAATGGCCATCAGTATTGCATTTTTGGTGATGAGTTGTAATCAAAAAGCAAGCACGCCATTTTTGGAGGGAGAGAAAGAGGGAGGAAAATGCTGCCCTTCACCTGCTAAAATGTTGCTATGATATAATTACAGCCGACTCTGTGGCCTGCACGCTGCTTTGATTTTTGTGCACGTGATCACAGATGTTTTCCATGTCTGTCTTAGCACTTAAGTCGTACCTCAGCAACAGGTAAGTTTAGATGTAAGGAAACAGAAAAAGTAACACAGAAGCAGGTCAGACTCATGTACATTCAGATTTACAGATGTGTAAATTGTCTGCTACTGATCACTGGCTCCACCTCCAACATTAATAGCTCATCATCGTATCAAAAAGGTACCCATTCACCTGCCATGCCACCCTCTAATGGCCCTGTGGTGGCGGGGTGTGGTTAACTCAGCTGCAGGGGTGGAGAGAGTGATGGAGTGATTCAGGGAACGGTGCCGGGAGAAGAAGAATTGGCGCAGCTGAACTGAATCAGGGGGATTGTTTTCTCTCCTTGATAAGTGAGCAGGACTTGGTGAGGAGGAAGGAAGGAAGGCAGCGACTGGACGGACGCTCGGAGGCAGGACAGGAGAACGCCGGAATCGAGAGCAGCAAGTGTGTGTATGTGTGTGTGAGAAGAAATAAAACGAACTCTGTGGCTCAGCGGGTCGTTTGTGTCTCCGAGGAACCCCCACGGCAGCCCAGACGTGCTACACTGGTGCCCAATGTGGGGCATGGGGACGGGCGGACAGCAGAGTGAAACACCGATGCAGCCGATCGTTGCGCTGGGACAGACGCTGGGCGGGATCGCGGCAATGCAGCGCGACCAGGCGGAGGCGAACCGACAGCTTCTGGGGGCGCTGCAAGCGGAGCGACAGACCCGCGCCTGGGAACGGCTCGCGGGCCGGCCCGCGGCGGCCCCAACGGCGCCCTTTACAGGGGCGGCAATGACGACGCCGGCGGACGAGGTACGGTCACTCCTCGAGATGTTTGAGGCAACGGCGGGGGCGTGCGGCTGGCCGGCGGCGGAGTGGGCAGTGCGGCTCCTTCCTCTGCTGACAGGGGAGGCGCAGACAGCGGCCCTGGGGCTGCCACCCGGGGCCAGACACGGCTACAGGGATGTAAAGAGGGCCATTATGGACCGGCTAGGCCTGTCCCCTGAGGACCACCGGAGGAACATCCGGGAGGCTAAGCTGGGGACCGGCCATTCGCCTGCGCTCAGCCGTTGAGGGACATTACATTATTACATTACATTTCATTTAGCTGACGCTTTTATCCAAAGCGACTTGCAATAAGTGCATTTCAACCATGAGGGTACAAAACCCAGAACAAGAATCAAGAAAATACAATTTCTTCAACAGAGCCAAACCAGAAAGTGCTAAAAGTGCCATTTTAAGCGCTACTAAAGTTCTCTTCAAGGTAAAGTCTGAAGAGGTGTGTTTTTAGTTTGCAGCGGAAGATGTACAGAGCTTCTGCTGTCCTGATGTCGTTGGGGAGCTCATTCCACCATTTAGGAGGCAGGACAGCAAACAGTCGTGATTTTGTTGATTGTTTAGCTCGCAGCGAGGGAGCGACAAGCCGATTGGTAGAAGCAGAGCGGAGTGAACGGGCTGGGATGTAAGGTTGGACCATGTCCTGGATGGACACTGGACCCCATCTGTTCGCAGCACGGTGCGCAAGTACCAATGTTTTGAAACGGATGCGGGCAGCTACTGTAACCAGTGAAGGGAGCGGAGTAGTGTGAGTGAATTTCAGGAGGTTAAAGACCAGTCGAGCTGCAGAGGTCGGATGGCACGAACAGGTAGACCTGCCAGGAAGGAGTTACAATAGTCTAGGCGTGAGATGACCAGAGCCTGGACCAGAACCTGCCCTTCTGAGTGAGAAGAGGACGTATTGTCCTGATGTTGTGCAGCATGTAGGAACGTGTGGTTATAGTGATGTCGGCAGTAAGGGAGAGTTGACTGTCGAGTGTCACGCCGAGGTTCCTAGCAGTCAGGGTCGGGGATAACAGTTATCCAAGGTAGTAGTCAGGTCGAGGGTGGGAGTCTTTCCCTGGAAGGAAGAGCTATATGCTTACTAAGATAAGTCCTATGTCTCAATGAACTGCACATTAAGGGACTTTAAGATCTCCTTTGAACTACTTTCAGTTAAGTAGTTGGGTGAAATAAAGAAAGGAAATACAGGTCAAAAAAGGCTCCTTGTGGGATTTTAAAACATCTGACCTTTTTAAGAACAATCTATCTGGGGTGTATGACTCCCTCACTGACTTAGAACATACCATAGTGCAGAATCAAAGAAACATGTTTGCAATCAAAAACGGAGCACATCGTGGGTAAATGCTGGGCCAGGGTAAGCGATGCAACTGCGGTGTTGGCTGCTTAAATAAGGAGCAACACTGGCACTTGTGTAGATGGGGAATGAGAGTGCAGTGGGTGCATGGTATGTGCTGCCTCCTGCTGAATAGAGGGGGAAACTTCCAGATGAAGTTGGAAAGATGATCAGCTCTTCTTCATCCCGGACGAAACTCTCATCCATGCAGGTCATCTGTACATGGGTTGAGGCTGCTGCTCCGCTCTGACCTGCACATTGGACAGAGGAGACGCTCCGGAGGCCCGAGCAGAGGGACTCTCTCTCCTCAAGAGGGAATCAATGGAGAAAGGGCCGCTGAACTTCACCTGACGTGAGACCTGAACAGCTCTGTTGGAAGCAGCTGCAGGAGAGCGGACAGCTGGGCGCTGCTGCGATACTCCGTTCAGGTTCTCCGTCTCCACTTTGGAGGTCAACTCGGGGAAGAGCTGCAGGATTCCTCTGAAGTGACGACGCACCATCTTTGCTGTGATCTGACTGGAGTCCAGTTTCCAATAGTTCCTCTTACTCGGTGAATCTGGGACCACAGGCACCTGAAAAATCAATACAGTTCAGTTAACAGGATGCAGTCAGGGGTCATTTGCTCCTTAACCTCTTAAGCCCACCACCTGAAAATCAACCTCGACAAGACCGAACTAACTTCGGTTGATAGTCCCACAACATTTTTTGTTTTGTTGTTTTCAATAAATTTTGTACGCAGAATTTTTTGTACCGTTTTCGATTGTGATCTGACTGCAAGTATCCCAACGTTTAGTTTAAGCTTTTGTATCGGCTCCACAATAAAAAAAATAATTTTTGACATTCTTGTACTTTTGTTTATTTTATGCAAAGATTCATTATTTTGTCGATCACCATTATATTGCATTCTAATAACTTCTGTTCTCTATTAGACAACAAGGTCTTGGAGACAGAGACTATAATCTCACCTGAAAATGTAGGTCATGTTAGAGGTGTAAAGAGACTGCAACATCTATGGATGCCTGCAATAAAGACATTCGGACTAATGTGTTCTATATATCTGACACACCAGCATTGTAGAGCACATTTTTAATACGGAAATATTTTTGCTATCTTTTCAATAAAAGCATAAATTAGCATACAAACAAACCACACAAAGCAGGACATTGCTCAACAAATTTTCCAATTTGCTGACAGTACTGAGAAGTAAGTCTTTATTTAAGCCCCTCTTAATATGAACAGAATGTTAAATTATATTCTGATATTTTTAATATACTGAGGAAACTAAAGTAAGAATTGCAGATGAATCACATAACATTAATATTTGAGTCTTCAAAGTAAAACAAAAACAACGAGACTACCATCAGGAGCTCCAGCTGTGATAACTGAGGTGACACATTCTGTAATGTGGGTGATTAAACAAGAAAATTACAGTTCATGTAAGTTTGTGACTAAGAAGCTTTGGTCAACATTGCTGTGATTTCCCTCCCATTTAATATTCACTGGCCAGGCAAAAGATCGATGAGCAGCTGTGGTGGGAAGTATCCATTAACACGTTCAACGGTGTACTAAAATAAATTTTAAGGTCCCTGTATTTTACCGAGTATTTAAATTGTATACTGCATCGTAATTCTAAAGTGTGCCCATCACAGCAGTTGTTTTGAGGTAAATAATGCTCAGTTAAATCCTTGAGGATTTTTAGGACTGGAATGTAATAAAGGGTGATTTCAATTAAATACAATTCAATACATGCAAACAGAAAGCCCGCTCAGCAACCTGCCAGCAGTTTGCACCTCATCTGAGCCTTTGTCTCAGTCACCTCTGAGGAGTGAGCAGACAGATGGAGTGTTTCACTCAGGTTTTCAACATAATTATGTCTGAAGTTGATCTTTTGTTTCTCATTTATACATGGATTGACGTCTTGACATTAGAAACATTTTTATTTTGAAAGCAGTGAATTCATTTAAATGTAATTCTTATGTGGTGGGCAGCACAGTGGTGCAGTGGTTAGCATTGTCGCCTCACAGCGAAAAGGTTCCAACTTCAAATCCGGGCCCGGGCCTTTCTGTGCGGAGTTTGCGAGTTCTCCATGTGCCTGTGTGGGTTCTCTCCGGTTATTCCAGGTTCCTCCCAGCATCCAAAAACATGCACCTCAGGTTAAATGGTAATTCTACAAATTTCCCTTAGGAGCTCTTCACAAATCATCGCTAATGTACAACAGGAGAACATCAGACTCTATCCCTAAAATTTCCACATCGCCTGCCTTTCTTCCACAAACAAATCTACTTTTCAAATCTTACATTTTTCCAGACCACTGTTGGGTTTCAATGTTACACTTGTGTTAAAAACTTTGGGGATAATGTTGGATATTCCACATCAAATACTGTGTTGCACGACTAACTTTTCCTTAAACAAAATAAACGGGGATTGTGTTTTATGAAACAATTGTTTGAGTCAGATCGTTGACCAATTTTTTTCCGTAAGAAAGCACATGGTTTTGTAAATTTTTCCTGTCTTTGTGGTAGGCCAAGCCAGGCTGAAGTTTACCTGTAATAGAAATCCACTGTGAAAATTTGCAGAATTTTTTGATGTGTTGAATGAATTTAAAGTGTGTCGTTATATGTTGGATTGCCTGCTTGTGTGCATTACCTCTCCCTCACTGCACATCTGCAGCTCACTTGCACGTGTTTGTCCACACCGGCTGTGTGTCACCAGCAGTGTTGAGTTTCTTTTTGACAATGGCCATCAGTATTGCATTTTTGGTGATGAGTTGTAATCAAAAAGCAGGCACGCCATTTTTGGAGGGGAGAGAGAGGGAGGAAAATGCTGCCCTTCACCTGCTAAAATGTTGCTATGATATAATTACAGCCGACTCTGTGGCCTGCACGCTGCTTTGATTTTTGTGCACGTGATCACAGATGTTTTCCATGTCTGTCTTAGCACTAACACCTCACTTCAGAGGAATCCTGCAGCTCTTCCCCGAGTTGGCCTCCAAAGTGGAGACGGAGAACCTGAACGGAGTATCGCAGCAGCGCCCAGCTGTCCGCTCTCCTGCAGCTGCTTCCAACAGAGCTGTTCAGGTCTCACGTCAGGTGAAGTTCAGCGGCCCTTTCTCCATTGATTCCCTCTTGAGGAGAGAGAGTCCCTCTGCTCGGGCCTCCGCAGCGTCTCCTCTGTCCAATGTGCAGGTCAGAGCGGAGCAGCAGCCTCAACCCATGTACAGACGACCTGCATGGATGTGAGTTTCGTCCGGGATGAAGAAGAGCTGATCATCTTTCCAACTTCATCTGGAAGTTTCCCCCTCTATTCAGCAGGAGGCAGCACATACCATGCACCCACTGCACTCTCATTCCCCATCTACACAAGTGCCAGTGTTGCTCCTTATTTAAGCAGCCAACACCGCAGTTGCATCGCTTACTCTAGCCCAGCATTTACCCACGATGTGCTCCGTTTTTGATTGCAAACATGTTTCTTTGATTCTGCACTATGGTATGTTCTAAGTCAGTGAGGGAGTCATACACCCCAGATAGATTGTTCTTAAAAAGGTCAGATGTTTTAAAATCCCACAAGGAGCCTTTTTTGACCTGTATTTCCTTTCTTTGTTTCTACCTTGATTTTACCCAACTACTTAACTGAAAGTAGTTCAAAGGAGATCTTAAAGTCCCTTAATGTGCAGTTCAGTGAGACAAAGGACTTATCTTAGTAAGCATACAGCGCATCCGGAAAGTATTCACAGCGCTTCACTTTTTCCACATTTTGTTATGTTACAGCCTTATTCCAAAATGGATTAAATTCATTTTTTTCCCTCAAAATTCTACACACAATTCCCCATAATGACAACGTGAAATACATTTTTTTGAAATTTTTGCAAAGCTATTAAAAATAAAAAACGAAGAAATCACATGTACATAAGTATTCACAGCTTTTGCAAATACATTCAAAATTGAGCTCAGGTGCATCCTGTTTCCACTGATCATCCTTGAGATGTTTCTACAACTTGATTGGAGTCCACCTGTGGTAAATTCAGTTGATTGGACATGATTTGGAAAGACACACACCGTCTATATAAGGTCCCACAGTTGACAGTGCATGTCAGAGCACAAACCAAGCCATGAAGTCCAAAGAATTGTCTGTAGACCTCTGAGACAGGATTGTATCGAGTCACAGATCTGGGGAAAGGTACAGAAAAATGTCTGCAGCATTGAAGGTCCCAATGAGCACAGTGGCCTCCATCATCTGTAAATGGAAGAAGTTTGGAACCACCAGGACTCTTCCTAGAGTTGGCCGCCCAGCCAAACTGAGCGATTGGGGGAGAAGGGCCTTAGTCAGGGAGGTGACCAAGAACCCGATGGTCACACTGACAGAGCTCCAGTGTTGCTCTGTGAAGAGAGGAGAACCTTCCAGAAGGACAACCATCTCTGCAGCACTCCACCAAGCAGGCCTGTATGGTAGAGTGGCCAGACGGAAGCCACTCCTCAGTAAAAGGCACATGACAGCCCACCTGGAGTTTACCAAAAGGCACCTGAAGGACTGTCAGACCATGAGAAACGAAGTTCTGTGGTCTGATGAAACAAAGATTGAACTCTTTGGCCTGAATGCCAAGCGTCATGTTTGGAGGAAACCAGGCACCGCTCATCACCTGGCCAATACCATCTCTACGGTGAAGCATGGTGGTGGCAACATGATGCTGTGAGGATGTTTTTCAGCAGCAGGAACTGGGAGACTAGTCAGGATGGAGGGAAAGATGAATGCAGCAATGTACAGAGACATCCTTGATGAAAACCTGTTCCAGAGCGCTCTGGACCTCAGACTGGGGCGAAGGTTCATCTTCCAACAGGACAACGACCCGAAGCACACAGCCAAGATAACAAAGGAATGGCTTCGGGACAACTCTGTGAATGTCTTTGAGAGGCCCAGGCAGAGCCCAGACTTGAACCCGATTGAACATCTCTGGAGAGATCTGAAAATGGCTGTGCACCGACGCTCCCCATCCAACCTGATGGAGCTTGAGAGGTCCTGCAAAGAAGAATGGGAGAAACTGCCCAAGAATAGGTGTGCCAAGCTTATAGCATCATACTCAAAAAGACTTAAGGCTGTAATTTCTGCCAAAGGTGCTTCAACAAAGTATTGAGCAAAGGCTGTGAATACTTATGTACGTGTTATATTTTCGCTCTTTATTTTTAATAGATTTGCAAAAATTTTAAACAAACTATTTTCACTTTGTCATTATGGGATATTGTGTGTAGAATTTTGAGGAAAAAAAATGAATTTAATCCATTTTGGAATAAGGCTGTAACATAACAAAATGTGTAAAAAATGAAGCGCTATGAATACTTTCTGGATGCACTGTATATGCTTCGGTTGATAGTGCCACAATATTGTCATTGTTATTTTTTTGATAGTCCCACAACATTTTGTTTTTGTTGTTGTTTTCAATAAATTTTGTACACAGAATTTTTTGTACTGTTTTAGATTGTGATCTGACCGCAAGTATCTCAACATTTAGCTTAAGCTTTTGTATCGGCTTCACAATAAAAAAAAAAATCATTTTTGACATTCTTGTACTTTTGTTTATTTTATGCAAAGATTCATTATTTTGTCGATCACTATTATATTGAATTGCATTCTGGTAACTTTATTTCTCTATTAGACAACAAGGTCTTGGAGACTAATCTTACCTGAAAATGCAGGTCATGTTAGAGGTGTAAAGAAACTGCAACATCTCAGGACCTCTGCAATAAAGACAAAAAACAAAATATGGCCTGATTTAATCATGCAAATATGTTGCCCTTGTTTAATGTTTCAACTTTGAACACAGTCACCCCATAATGACTGATATAATTGAGTTGACTGACCACAGTGGCGAGTTTGAGTTGAGCAAACATGTTATAGATGAAATCTGTTTGCTTTTCTATTTGCAGCACATCTGAAGCATGCAGTAGCTTGTTTGAACCAAAATATGTTTAGTCCTATTCACACTGCAAGTTGCGAGTTTACCAATGGAGATTATATACATTTTTAAGATAATCTTATGGCCTAAAGAAGGAGGACAGGGTAGGTCAAAAGGGGAATGTGAAGACCACAATGTGAAAAGCTCATGGGTGAATTTGCAAATTGCAGTAGCTTCAAACGGGTTGTGCTCTGTGGGGTAGAGTTGCAATAGTTTATCATTCAAAAATATCTGACTATGGGTACAAAGGCCAAGAGTCAGAGATGATGAAAAAAGCACATTCTGCTTGCATTATTGACACAGCTCCACTGACTACAAACACACAATTTGCATGTGTTAGGGACTGAGCTGGGAGACCAAGCAGAAGAGTGTCCCCCTGTCCATCACCACATCCGGCTGTTAGGGAACAGGACAGGTGGTAATTTATGACCAGTCAACAATCAGACCTTGAAGGAAGTGGTAAAGAAAGACTGTAAGTAGAGTGAATGTACTAGAGGTTATTTGAAATATCTAGAGCTTAAAATACACTGGAAGACTTTAAAAACCTCTTCGACTGCAGATATGGAATATTAAACAGATGTGTTCTTTATTTTACGTCTATGTTCAGATTTTAAAGTGTGAAAACCACAAGATCAAATCAAAATTTGTCCTGATTTTGGTCACATCAAACTGTTGATACAACCCCTTCAAATGAGAAATATTCTGATATTCAGCTTAGAGGTGAGAAAGTCTCTCACTCTCCTTTTTCATTGTGATAATGTTTGTGCACATGAGTGAAAACTCTCCACTATCTTGAATCTCAGTCACCATGACCCGAGTTGGCAGTAAATTGACTTTAAACCACACAGTCTACATTTGTTTCCAACACAAATCATCTGAAAAACTGTGTCACTTGAGCAGGAGTTTCATTTCAGTGTCATGCAGCGCCTTTGAGTCATGAAGCAATCAAAATAATGTATTGAGAGATTAATTGATTCATGTTATACATTTCAGCTCCCCCCCTTCCCCCGCCTTGACAGCCCTTATCAAGGTCAGGAATTTCTTGCAGATAACATTAGAACATGTGAGCCAATAGTAAACCGAATGAGGTCTGTCATGAGACAGGAATTTAGTGGACAGAGGGCAAGGAAGAGGAGTTGGGTGAGCTCAGCATCTCAGCATTTGGCACTGTATGCCCACGACATACTTCCACCCTGTGGGATTACTGGTTGGCGACCTAGATTGCAACACAGCCCTCCTGTCCTCCATCTTTTTTTCTCTTCCCTCCCTCCGCTGACTGGCCAACAGAGATAACACTCAGAGAGTGAACCTGGCATTCGGACAGAGCAGCCGAGCATGTGACTGAGTGACACACTGAGGGATCGGGGACAGAGAAGCATCTCTCTTTCATTTTCTTTTCTGCTTCTTGTGTATTTCTCCAATTTAGTCCTCATTTTATGTAATTAACACTCTTTGTCCTCCAAAGCAAGATTAGTATTTCCTTTCAAAGGCCTATCCGAGCACTGTTTCAAGTGTTTCAGACCAATATTTTAATGCACGTTATATTCAAGTGTTGAAAAGTACTGAAATACATTATAGTAGAGGATTGGATTGACAAGATTTGCTTTAAGTGGAGTCTGTCTGTCTGTCTGTCTGTCTGTTAAGGATTAACTTGCTGGTTTGTATCTACTGATTGAGTAAACTGGTTCAAGCATTAATCCCCTGAATGCTATATTGTCCAGAGGATCCTTACAGCACAGGCCAGTATGGCTCAGTGTCACAGATTTGCTGACATTACACTGTACACGAGGGCCTCTGTGTGTGTGTGTGTGTGTTTTTTTTTTTCAGGTTTATCTATTTGTACTTGTGCCAGCACAAAGACAGTATTGTTTGAATGTTCGAATCTTGTTATTTTGATGATTTGTGACATGAATAAAGTTAGAGTAGAATTTGCCCAATCACCTTTGGCCCCCATCTCTCAACATGACCTGTTGGATAACTGTGTGTTTTTGTGCCTGTCCATGTTTCAGGTTAATCTCTAGACAGTTGCTCTGCATTGTGTTTATATGTAGGCCAGGAGACACCAGGGGACAATTGCGTTAATAATAACTCACAAACTTCCATTTCCTGCTATCTGACAGTGATGTCTATTGAGTTTTGTACAAATATCTTGCCCCCATTTGTCATTCTCAGCCCTGAAGAGCAACTGTCTACATCTACACAAATACTACTTAGATAGCCTACAATTTACAGGTACTTGTATTTCCTCGACTATTTGATTATAGTGTATTATTCCTCTCCACCTGATGTCAGAGGGAAATAGTGTACTATTTTGCTACACTATATTTATTTGACAGCTTTAGTTACTTTTCAGATGGAGATTTGAAACAATGGACAATATAACAAGCTTTTAAAATACAACCCATTGTTGAAGATAAACCACTGGGTTCCAGACTGTTTGGCCTTTGATGTCTTACAAAAATCAGTGTAGTCCGGGTCACATTTCAGATGTCTGAGTTGTTTACAGCTCCACTAAATAGTGACTTTTCCCTCAAAACTTATCTCATGGTTTAATTTCAATAAATGTTCAAATGACCCAAAATCTCACTAAAAATAAAAGATTAGAAAAAAAAAAAAAAAAATCCAGAAACTGAAAAGAGAAAGTTTTTTCTTCTTTCCTTTAATCATTTGATGACTCCTAAGATTTATGTGGGACCTGCATATACAACTTTTTACAAACTAGCTCCACCTGCAGCAGCTACAACAGGAGACTACAGCGCCTCCCTATTGGTGTAAACTACTACAGGTGTGTTGTGTCGATCTTTCCTAAAGGTGCAGGAGCTTTTTTTTTAAAGTTGTCCTCCTGAAATTGAGCAGATCAAGGAACGGAACCCTCTGCACTAATACCGTCTCGATTAAGTCCTGGAGGTGCCCTAAAGGTGTGGCCCTCTGATGTAAGAGGATAAACAGGCACCACGCGGACATCCGTGCACAACAAACAAGCAAGCAATCGGGGTAGTCACGTCGCACTCGTCCTCCACGTCCCAGGTCCCGCCCTGCACCGCCTACAGCAGCTGCTGTCATCCTGAAACTACCGTGTCATCATTATAGCATGTTCGTTGAGCCTGCGCTGTGCTGCGTTCACGAGCTGCGTGTAAAAAAGACCTACACATGTTCGGGTATTTTTGTGATGACCCTTGTTTCTCTTGTAACTATTTTTGTTTGGAAGTTGCACAAAAGATGCTTTTGGTTGCAGTGGATTCATTAAAATGAAGCTACAGCAAGTTTTTACCATTTAAAAGACCTGAAAAGTAAAGGAGGGAAAATAAATAGGGTCTAAATGTATATGCTTTTAAAAGGCCTAATTTTCAGTGTTTAGTTTTACAATTGTTATTCCCTTAATTGTTTCTTAAATGAACACTATGTAGCGACAATAAATAGCCTAATAACAATTATATTTAAAAAGGCCTACTTTTAACATTCTGAATGCAGGACTTCTATTTATGATAGGTGTGGAACTGTCACTTTTTCCTTTGTAAAATTTACTCCACAACTGAGATATTCACGTCACAATTAATTTTATATCTAAACATAGAAGCAACACTTCCAACAGGCCCCGAAGAGAGCACACAATGTGTGTTTCCTGCTTTGAAGAGTTGGCCTAAAACTGTTTCCTTTTTTCTCTACAAACTAGGATTGTGCCAGCAAGTTAAACAACATTGTAAAATATTGAATTAATCTATGTATATACATGTTAAGACTTATCTGTGACCTTTGATTTACAGCAGTGATACAGAAGGATTATATTATCTGCTTAAGAGTGCTGTTAGTTTGTCCACACCAAAAGGTTAATAAGGAATCATTAACAGCAGTGCTTTTTGGGTCTTCAACTCATTCTTAACTATTAACAACAATTCAACTAACAAAAGTAGACAATATACTGTATTTTATAGTGCTTCATTTTTATGTTTTGTCCCAAAACAAACTGTCAATCTTTGATCTTAAATTAAATGTTCACTCCACCAAGCAGTGCAGTGCACTGAGTTGTAAATTAGTAATTTTGAGGGAACGTGTATTGTCATAACATCCTTCACACGCCTATAACAATCTCCTTCCAAAGCCCCATCTGTTCTCTGTATCACCCTTCAGATATCTTTTAAAGTAGTTTGACATATTGGCAAATATAATAATTTGCTCTGAAGTAAAGAGTTAGATAAGAACATCAACATTACTCTTTAAAACTCAAGTTGTATCCACCTTTTTTTTTTATCTGATTTTTGCCAAGAAAATAAATAATGCATATCTCCCAAATTGTCAAAAGCAGGTTTTCAGTTTTAAATTTGTTCAGAGGTAGTTAAAGACTAGATTTCTATTTCATTAGACTCCCCTCTAAACCCAAGCCAATAATCCAAACAGTTACATCCAATGTTTATATATGAACACTGTTGTTCTGCAGAACTGATTTTCCTGTGTGAAGGGTGAGTAAAAACAGAATCCCACCTGCGACACAGCAGGAGCTGTTGTCACAGTCTTCTCTCTATATCACTAGACACAGACCACCCTCTTTTGTCCTGTCATCAGGCCCTGATAATACTTCTGAGGTTCCCCTTTAACTGAGGGACCTGAATGCTGCTGTGAAATGAAAGTCTATTCAATTATATTCCACATCCAGGAATCTAACGTCGTGCATTTTCACCCACCAGGTATTGTCCTGTCACCCTGACCTCACATATTTTATTCAGGAATCAAAACAGGGGACTGGTTAGGTGCAGTTTCCACTTCAGCAGCCGGTCCAACTTTATCTGCGGAGGCTGACCCTGCTCTTGCAGGAATGCGTTGCTGCTGCCAGACCTAAATGAAGGAAAATAACTCAAAAATTAAGTCAGATTTCCACGTTCATGAAACAAACGTGGAAGGGAAGGAATGTAAGAGAATGCGAGACAAGCAGCAGACTTTCAAAGGGATTCCTGGGTCACACCAACCTGTGACTCACATACAGTATGGCACTGTGTGGAAGCCCACTGGGAGTGCTGCTACACCTCTGTTTAAGTGTGTCATCAGTACCCACTATGCCTTGGCATGTCTCTTGTCCCTCAACGTGGTGATGGTGATAAAGATATTAGCAGTATGAAGGAGAATGTGACAACAGTGACTAGGGCTCTGAGAGGATTAGCCCTAGTCCACTCACTGTTTGTGTCTGGTTTTCCTTTGCAACGCACAGTGTGCCCGCAGGTGCCTGCTTGTCATTCATTCAACCACCATCCCCTTTATATTCAGCTGCATAGCTGGATGGCAACTGCTTTCTCTTGATTTACTGAAGTGAGGATTTGTGTTAAAGGGCAACTATGCATATCAAATTGTCACATGCACTGTACATAATAATTTACTTAATCAGCTAGACAGCGTGATTACGCTACACTTTAATTTGTCACTGGTCTTGTGCCTTTTCAAGAAAAAGCCAAAGGTTTCTGATTTGTTTGTGTCACTCCTTTGATATCATTTCAGCTGACTGTCAGTGTGGTTATGCATTCAGAATGTGAGTCTAAACTGCTTTCATTACAACAATGTCTGAAAAACAATCTTGATTACATGCCCACATAGTTTCTTCATCAATTATTCTTTTTGCAATACAACTTTTGTCCATAGTAAAAGCGTAGGGCGGCTGCATAATCTCAGAGACGCCCAGTTAATTTAACCTTTGCCCCCCCAGGAGCTCACAGACCAAACCAACAATGTTATTAACGTTTTACTGTTCAGTGATGACTGTTATACATCAGTAACATTTACCCAGCTTGGTTAGTCACTCAGTAACAACCGTATCAACATCAAGAGAAAAGAGAACAGTCTTATCAAAGCAGTTATTGCACCTTATTGAGGCAATCAATATCGAATGCAGGTCAGGTTTATTGAAATGTCTGTAGAGCTGAAACCGCCACTGCTGATAGTCACCTTAACTGCCAAATAATTAGGTGCAACTTTATGAAACACATGGCAGTTTGGGGCAAGGGGTTGAAAAAGGTGTTGATTTATAAGCTTAAGGGTTGGATTTTGGAACATTAGAACAAAGCTAGGCTAGACATTTCCACACGTGTCCAGTTTTTGTGCTAAGCTAACCAGATGCCACTGGTAGCCTCATGTGTGGTACATAGAAATGAGAGTTCTATCTCTCAGCAAGCACATGTCCCAACATTTTGAACTATTGCTTTAATGCGTTTTCTGACCTACAAGATGCAAAACTGAATCTCAAGCTGTTTAATGATTTTATCTGGACACCTCAGGTGACTTTAGGAAGCAGCATTTCAACTTAATTGTCATTTTACAGAGTTTGTAAAGATTTACTCCTGAGGTCAAAGCTGTCAACGTGTCAAGGTCACGACTGATGTCATGCATCTCACCAAAAGCATGATGTAAACATGTCCTGTGCTGCTCACAAATTTATATCCCATTACAAACCTCTTACTGCGTGACCTCCAGACACATTCCATGTCATGTGTGTCTGAATCACACGCTCTTGTTACAAGTCTATTGCATCACCCTGGCTTTCATGACCAATATAACGAATCTGGGATGGGCACGAGTAGTGAAGACACTCTAGGAAGTAAATAGATGTCAGGACACAGCGTACAATTGTTATATTTCACATAAATTAATCTGCTGTTCAGGAGTTGTCAGGATGGGCGTTGACTTTCATATACTATTATGTTTTCTGCCCTGTTTGAACAGCAGATCATTGTGGTCATGAACTTAGGAATCAAACATGCTTCAACTTGATGACCCTTGACGGGCATGCAACAGGTAGAGGACACAGAAACAGGTTCATCTGATTGTATTCCAGCATGCGCCTACAGTATTAGAAAAGGAGGCAAAAGGAGAAGAAATTTAAGGAATGAATAGAGTGAAAATATATATATAAAAAGTGTTCCTTGAAAACTATTCAAATGTTATCCATACATATTTTA
>NW_027210601.1:4822500-4932500 GCF_029030835.1 Brachyistius frenatus
ATGAACCTGTTGTTGGATACTCTTCTTCCTCTGCAGCATTGTGAGATCTGGCTGGCTGGCACCAGCCTCTGTTCGCCCAGTCAGAGGAGCGTGTGTGTGTGTGTGTGTGTGTGTGTGTGTGTGTGTGTGTGTGTGTGTGTGTGTGTGTGTGTGTGTGTGTGTGTGTGTGTGTGTGTGTGTGTGTGTGTGTGTGTGTGTGTGTGTGTGTGTGTGTGTGTGTGTGTGTGTGTGTGTGCGTGCGCGTGCTCAGGGAGTATTCTGCTGGACAACTGTATTCAAAATATAATTAATCACTTTCTCGAAAGGACCACCTTGCCCTGACGACCTCTCAGCAATTCTGAAGGTTGATTAATTTTCTGCTTTGTGTGTCTACAAAGACAAACAGGAAAGACAGAGAGCACAAAACACATTGTGTAACCCTTGGAGGAGCAAACATAGCGACTGCAACCAAGCAGAAACCAAGGCAAACAGAGAAAAGTGGCAAAATGCACAGAGCCAGAGAGCCAGCAGTGAGCTGAAAGGAAGCTGGGATGTTTTGATGGGAACCAGGGTATCAGTTGCTTCCTGTATATGGATGTGTCTTGGTCAGCCGTGCCCCTCTTCAGCTGCGGGGGAGAGGAGGGCAAACCCCTGGCTCTCAGGAGCCCCGAGGCCAGTGGACAAAGAGCTCTCTTAACTGGCTAATTTGATTTGCATGCAGAGTCACTGACTGCCTGCTCTTGTCCAACACAGCATTATGATCCACACAGCTTGGCTTCTCTTTACAGTCTCTCTTTTTTTCTGTTTTTCTGCCTTTCTCAGTCTCCTTCTCTGTCTATACTAGTCTTCTTCTTTTACTTGAAATGTTCTCATTGAAAAGGACTACTGTTCTTTTGAAAATAAATGTCCAGTCATGAAACTGATATGAGATAGGGACTGCTTCTGCTGTAAAATCTATGGCTAATCAATTTGAGTGCCCTCTCTTTAAAGTACATGTGTTGTACATTTGAATTACAACAAAGTGTTTTTATGCATTTCTCAGAAATCCCACTTCCTCTTTTTCTCTGTGCTAGACCTCCCTTTTGTCTGTCAGTTGCCTGTGTACCCAGTCAGTTAGTATGTGTGTGTGTGTGTGTGTGTGTGATTGTGTGTGTCATCATCAGTTGATCTGCGTATCTCTGACATGTGGGGTTCCTAGGTGTGGCCAGTTATGTGAGCTGCATATCACTGCAGATTGCAGCTGCAAGGCAATGCATTTTCCTGTGTCTCTACATGTTTTGCATGCATGTGTGTGCATGTATATGTGTGTTCTGGCTGTAGTGGTAGTATCCTTGGCTTTGTGTTGATAGGAAACATGCCCACCTCAAAGTTCAAGCAGTCATCTTATTGTCTGCACCTCAGCCCTCTACAGTCTGCCAACATTCACTTTTTTAAAAAGAGATTTGAGAAAGTGAAAATATTTGAATTAATTGAAAAGAACACAGAGTGCTTTTCAAGGGTTTTAGAAAAGCCAAATATGTAACCAAACCTCCTTTTCCTACATTATCTAAATGCATATTTACTTCTCATTACCATCATGCATTTAAAAAAAAGCTCGGACTCTCACAACTATTTGTTGAACCAGTCACTAACTATTCTGATCACTCTTGTCACCCAGGCTCTGCAGCTCTTTGAAATGGATGACATCCAAGTTGTTGAGTCCAAACCCCTGCTGGTGGACAGGGAACTGCCGGTATGTATTCTTCTTAAAATTGTCAAATTGAATATTGTTTAAAAAGTATTCTCAAAACTATGTTTTCACTTACATTATGCATGCTTTATACCTGAAAAGTTTCCTTTGACGCTTTTTGCATCTCCTTGCTTTAGTAAGATACATAGAATATCAATATATTATCACTTAATGATAAAAATAATTAGTCTCCATGTAGACTAGCATCAAAATACACACATAAACAGACAATTATAGGATGCAGGTGCCAGATTTTCTTTTTTTTATATGTTTTTCTAATAGTTGATTTTTCACAAAACAGCAAAAAAAAATCTGTTTAGAAAATCACAGATCTGTACCAAAATACGACTCTATGATTCACATTCACTTCAATTTTGACTTGAATTTTTTTAATGTGCTACAAAGAATATTGTTGTGTAGTCAAGATTATATTTATGGATGTGAAAATACGCACAGTGACAGAATGACACCCTCAGGATATTGGATTAAAGCATGTTGTTTAATTACAGTTAATTGCATTAGTTTTCTGCTTTCATCAATCCGTTCTCTCCTTGCAGGGCTTGAGAGAAGCTGTGCAGCAGCTCGTTATCAAGGTACAGTTGCAGACACAAAAATTCAATCCTGCATTATTATTCCCACCAGTTGTTACCCTGCTTTATCATTTGAATCTTGTGCTGATAGATGATACCAATTACTGGTTGTTTTTGCACACAGTGTTAATGTATACTGTATATACATTTTATTTTGTCTAGTACCATCTAGTGGCTGATTAAAAGAAATACTCAGCAGCTCAATTAACGTAGCTGCTGCAGTGTCTCATTTATCTTGGTGATGACCTTTCATCTGCTGTGATTTTATACGGACAGAAATCTAATTCGGGCTCCACTAATTCCGTCAGCTACTGAACGTGATGACACACGTTGGACTGGATTTGTAAGAGGGCGTCAGCAGTTTCATTGTCCTCTCGAGGACATGCACACACAGGTTTTGCTTAGTGTATCGGGGGCCGTCTCAGCACCACAGACAGAGCTCCTCATTGTCAGAAATCCACCATGTTTTCATGTACAGATTCATTGAGAAGTACATGTTCTTCCGTTCCTGAAGGTCAGAATGTGTGAGCTCATGGGTCTTCTGGTCAGGCAGTAAACGGGCCGGGATCTGTTTCCCTGATGTCAGTCCCATCAAAGAGCTAATTTCTGTCTGAACTCCTTCTGACTGACTTTGGTGTGACACTAACAAGTTGGATGACCTCGGGTATCCAGGGCAAGTGTTTAAAATGTCTGTGGCAGCCAAGCTTCCAACAATTATTGACATCGGATTAGTTGGCTGGCGATATGTGGGGCTTGCTTTTAATATTAATAATATATGCATATGTGCAAACAGTGGCAGATAATGCATTTTCCCACTTTGAGTGTCATGGGTGTGTGTATGTATGCAAGTGAACATTCATATGCATTTACAAGCGCACACGCACGTGTTTCCCTGCAGGATTATCTTGCCTGTCTAGCCTATATTCAGTGTGCCCTACATGTGATGAGTGGGTGGAGCGAGGTGTGGTGAACCTTGTACACTACATCCAGTAAATAGGTTTTACACCTTCTTGGATGTTCTTCTAAAGCAGATCCCAAGCAGTCAAAACCTGTGTGGAACCCAACCCAACTAATAGCTCATGTTGTGACTTGACTTGTAGGTCACTATGGGACATATGTTGGGTTTGTTGTTGTTGTTGTTTGTTTGTTTTTGATTGAACGATACTGACATATTAAACTATATACTAGGAATATTTTTAGACAGGAAGTTGCACTCAAAGACTATCTGATATTTTTAGATTAATTTTTTTAAGATATCATCTGATAGTTCTTCTCTCAGATAATGACTTTATCTTTGAAATAAAATAAATACGTATGCACTTTCTGGCAATGTATGTAATTGTAAACAAACTTTAAACACTTCATGCTGTAAATTTTCAATATTTGTAAAATAGAAGAGATTTTATTAATCCCACAGAGGGGAAATTTAGTTGTCGACATCTGCATTTCAGTGTATGTTTTTACATTGAAATAACTTATATTGTGCTCATATTGTCCATACTGTGACTGTATAGGGATCATATTTTAGGAAATCTTATCAAAAGCCTTAGTTTAGGTCTTTCTAGCCTTGAGAGATGGTTTAATGCTATGTTTCACTGTAGATTTTGAAATTGTATAATTGATCGATAGATAGATAGATAGAGAGAGAGAGAGAGAGAGAGAGAGGGATAGATAGATAGATAGATAGATAGATAGATAGATAGATAGATAGAGAGAGAGAGAGAGAGAGAGAGAGAGAGAGAGAGAGAGATAGATAGATAGATAGATAGATAGATAGATAGATAGATAGATAGATAGATAGATAGATAGATAGATAGATAGATAGATAGATAGATAGATAGATAGATAGATAGATAGATAGATAGATAGATAGATAGATAGATAGATAGATAGATAGATACTTTATTAATCCCGCAAGGGGACATTTTTTTATGGTCATTTTTTTTACCCCTAATTATTTATGAGTAATGCCTGCTGCTTTGCCCTCACTCATTCGTTCAGCATGTCACGTACACATACACATACTCACTCATTATGTCAACACAGTAGCTCATGCCCCCTCTGTCTGACATTGGCTGATCCAATTTAGGGATATCTTCATCTAGAATTAGCTTGTTTTGACCAGCCTGCAAGGCACCATGGGAGGCCAGGAGCTTAGGCCAACTGGTAAGCAGTGGGGGTATAAAATGCAGGTCTCAGTGCAGGACTAAAGAACGTCAGAGGCTTACCAATTGTTGCATCTATAGCTCAGAGAACCACTGCGTGCAGTTTTTTTCAGTAGAGAGCAGTGCTCAACTCCTCTCCTGCAAACATGGTTCTGGAGGATTCTGATGTGGAAATGATTGTTGCTGAAATTGAAGTCAGCGTGAGTAGACTAAAACACCTTATTGAAATTTTTGCACTGAGTGGATTTATTGGATTATGCTGCTGGCTGGACAGCGGCGGCTCTAGTTAAAGTTGTAGCATAGGTGCTAAATTGAGAATGGTTTGATATTTTATGTATTTTTTTGGTGGCTCATTGGGAATAATAATAATTATTATTCGGGCAATTATTAGAAATAATAATAACAGATTGTAATCTGTGAAATTTAATTGGAAAAGTAGCTAGAAAAATTAAGCAACTAAAAAAGCTCAGAATTTTGATGAGGCAATAATGAAGGATTGTGTGGAGTACATAAATGAAGGTCCTATAATATTCTCATTTCATGCAATTTTTTTTACATTTTTTTTTATTGTGATGTAATGCTGGTCATTTAACTATATTTAAAATGCGTGCATTAAGTATTAAGATGTGACATATTTCTCAGCTTTTAGAAGTTCGGGCTGACTTCCTTCATATAATCACACAGTATTTTTAAGTTGTTTATGTCATGTCCATGCATTTTATTTTAAACTTGGTCATATGTTTTTGGATCAATAGGAGCATGATGTGGAGACTCCTCATGGCAGAATTCACTGTACAATGAAGGGGGTTCCCAAAGGGGAAAGACCAGTCATCCTCTCCTTCCATGACATTGGACTGAACCGTAAGCCCGTCTCTTTGTTCTGCTCTGAGTGAAACATCTGTTGTTGTGCCTAAAGCCTGGGTTGTTTTGAATTACTGTACCACGTGGGATCAGATTAAGTTCACTGAGCTAACTTCATATTGTTATCCATTGCAGCACTGTATCTACTGTCTTCTAATGTTACTGACAGATTTTTATGATAGAGTCAAATCCTGCAAAACACAAGGCCTACATGTTAAACAAACTCTTCATGTCTCTTACTTGAGGTCTGTTTTTCCTCTTTGCCAAGTATCACTTACCCACCTCTGCCTCCTTTTTTTTTTTTTTTTTTACTGTGTTTCAGACAAAACCTGCTGGAACACGCTCTTCAGCCATGAGGACATGTCAGAAATCATGCAGCACTTCGCTGTGTGCCACGTTGATGCCCCGGGGCAGCACGAGGGAGCTAAAACCTTTTCCACTGGGTGAGCCAGTCACATACAAACACACTTGGATACCTGACGTGTGTCAAGCAATCTGTGACCTTTGACTCGACAGGTAGATCACTGCAGATACACTTAGGCGACCTAATTTGACAAATGCGCTGTAGAAACAGGTGTTTATCTTGTTTCGCCTAATATCCACTTTGATGGTGCGACTTAGCCTCATGTTAATGCTACCTGAACTTAATGTGAAAACTGGGACACTGCTGGCGGTCAGAGGCTGATAACAACATAGATGATTAGATAATGGCTATTATTAAAGTGAAAACTAATTTTTTGTTTTGTTTGCCAGATATGAGTATCCTTCTATGGACCAACTGTCTGAGACTCTCCCTCTGGTGCTGAAGCACTTTGGGTATGTTGACCTGCCGTTTTCACTCTGACAGTTCCCTCTTACATTAAAGATATTCTCCAACCATTTGTTCTAACAGTATTCCTGTATTTTTGTGCACCCCAGCCTGAAGAGTGTTATTGGAATGGGCATTGGAGCCGGGTCCTACATTCTGACCAGATTCGCTGTAAGTTTTCCCCTTTGCCCTCTCAATCAGGCTTAATAATTTTAGAGTTTTAATCACTCCAGGATTACCAGCTAATGTGTTTCTGCTTTTTGCTGATATTGGCAATACAGCACTGCTTATTGCTTGAGCCTGCTGAGCCATAAAAGCCTCAGGAATGTACCAGATCAGCGCAACACTAACACTGTGCTCAATAGGAAGTCTCACTGTGTTGACACAACACTGAAAGATACAACTTTTAACTCCTTGCAGGAGCCTTCTTTCTAACTAATACTATACTGTACATCATGGTTTCAATGTGTTTTATTTAATACTCATTGTATTGTATTGTACAATACCGCTTTTAAATGAAAGAGATTTAGATTAACAATCTAACCTGTCCAGGATAGGCAGCAATATTGACATGTAACACAAAATATGCCACACAATTTTAATTAAACAAAAATGCAACTATAAAATCAAATAATTAGAAAATAATCAGATACAATCGTGAAGCAGATAGTTAAATGCCCTTATGATCTACCAAAACTTTGGCAGACAGAGGCGAAACCAGTTTTTGGACATAAATCTTGCTAAATGCCTCATTGTGTGTTACAGTAAAATAATAATAATTAAAATTTTCATGCTTTGTGTATTTTAGCTGGACTACCCAAACATGGTAGAGGGCCTGCTGCTCATCAACATCAACCCATGTGCTGAGGGATGGATGGATTGGGCTGCACACAAGGTAACACACACAAATCCCTGTCAAAAGCTTATATATACTCACACCTAAAGAATTACCAAAAAAATAACTGGTAACTTTAAAGAGCTAACCAAAAGGTAAATGCTGTGTTAAAGCTAAACATGACTTTTGTGTCAAACCTTAGATCAGCGGTTGGACCCATGCCATGCCTGACATGCTCATCGGCCACCTCTTTGGAAAGGTACAGACTCAAATTCTGTTAAAAGGTCTTTGTGCATTCTATCTAAATCTTATGAGGATCTTAAAAAAACTCTGTGGTCTGGAACTAGGTTTCTAGTTTTTTTTTTTTTTTTTTTATCTTTGTGAGTTAAACACATTTTGCTTTTGGTCACCACAGGAGGAAATCCACAACAACCATGACTTAATCGGAACATACCACCACCACATTATGCACGACATGAACCAGTTTAACTTGCATCTCTTTGTCAAGTCCTACGAGAGGTAAGCACAGCAAAGCCAGACTACACTCACAATCAAAGAATCAACAGCATGTTTGCATGTCAAAATTTGTAATAAATTAAAACTGAGATTTGTTTAAGATTTCTTGAACACTAACAGAAGTGTCTCTCTACAGTCGGAGGGATCTGGAAATTGAGAGGCCGGTTCCTGGAAGCATTGTCAGAACCCTCAAGTAAGTTGTTATCTGGCAAAATTAGTTTATTTATTTATTTATTTTAAATTTAAATGACAATATAATTTCTAACATTTGATGAATGTTAAATATGTGATTTTATGTGTGTCCCTCTTCCAGGTGCCCTTCTCTGCTCGTGGTCGGCGACAGTTCCCCTGCTGTGGAGGCTGTGGTGAGTTGAAGCACAAACATCCACACAGCCATTAAACAATGCTAATGATTACACTCCCCACCACCGTTAACACTGTTAACTTGTGCTGGACGTGTTTTCCATTCACTTCAGTCTTCTGTTTAAATCCAAGAGATATGCAAGATTAAACGCAAAAGGACGACAGTTTAACATGTTTTAGGCAAGAACAGCGTTGGGAACAAAAATCTAGTTAAGCAGGGTAGTTTTGATCTGTTAATGTTAAGAGATGTTTGTGTAGCTGTTTCTGCTTTTAGCTCTAGAACAGTGTTACAAATGTATTAGTGTTTATTGGCCATACAATTAACAATTAAAAGTGAACTATATTGTCAAGTTAAAAAATAAATGTATTTTATAATGTTTTGTTAGCCTTTTATCTGCAGTTTGATGACATATCATAAGATACGTAACATATTTGTTTGATTTGTACCCACAGGTTGAGTGCAACACCAAGCTTGACCCCACAAAGACTACCCTGCTTAAGGTGAGAGCCTATTTTTTGCCCACTGTCCTGCCCTCTACCCTGCACCTCCTGTCCCATATTTTCATTCAGATTATAATTTAGCCTTGATGGAAACGCATCAGTTGATAAGATTCCAGTGGCTCAGCATTTACCTGGTAACATATTAACCACAGGTGTTACAGCTGAATGCGTACGCATGTCGCCTGTGACGATGATGCAATCTGCTGCAACTGACCCACTTATGTTGGCCTATGGCAACCTTTTATGGTCCACAACCAAATGGCTGTTAGACCTAAAATGGGTGCCATTTATTGGGGTTAACTGTTCGGAGTCTAGAGGAACACTGACTGGAGGTAACAGGGACAAGGTGTTCAGTGTGTTCAAATGGGACCTGTTGGCCCTAATGGGGGGTAATGGAGCATGGCCACTGCCATGCGAATGTACAAGCGGCAACTTGCTAAATTGTAATGGCCTCTATTGTGTTTTCCCTCCTCTCTCCAGATGGCTGACTGCGGTGGCATGCCCCAGGTCGACCAGGTGTGTATGTCTGTGTGACAAAAACAGGAAAGAAAAAAGCTCTGAGACAATAATGTTATAAAGCAGGATGGACAGGGCTTGAGAATTGGCACAGAGGGTCAAGTGGAGGGGTGGATAGCATAAGAAGGAGGCACTTAAGGGTATTAATCCACAGTTGTCAGGTTTTAATCCTCCACATTGCACAGCACCTGCTCATAGCAGCTGCCATATCTGAGACCCTGAGCAGTAAGCCACTCAATGAGATGTCGATGTTATTTAAATAGAAAAAAAGACTGATTATCTGCCTTCTTGTGCTCTTTTCTGCAGCCTGGCAAACTGACAGAAGCTTTCAAGTACTTCATTCAGGGCATGGGATACAGTAAGTACACAAGACATTCAGTGTTTTTTCTGTTGGTAGATGCAAATCTAACCATAACATATCTGAGAGCTGCACTGCACCAAAGTATAAAAGATTGAGACATTGCACTTAAGTACTCTTGACCTCTAAAGTACCAAGAGTGTTTACAGACTTCAATCTGTTAAAGACGAGTTTTCTGCCACCTTGTGGTGAGATAAAGACCTTTTGCATTACTGTTCACCTTATGCTCCCCACTCCCAGATGTTTATTGTACTACAGAGTGCACTGAGAACAGTGGTGGAAGAAGTATTCAGATACTTTACTTACATAAAAGTAAAGTAAAAGGCCTCACCAGATTTGCATTACATTTTCCCTTCCATTTAAAAATCATTAGTGATCATTTTTATGTAAACAGATTTCGAATATTGATAAAGTTGTTGATTTAAACTGGGGCTCGTTTTAGTGACTTGCATGCTGTGGGATGTTTTCCTTTACTTCAACAATATATGGAATTTGATATGCTCATTTTAGGTTTTTATAATATTTATCTGCAAAGTAATTAATGCAGTCAACTAAAATACTCCTAATCTTTCCTATTCAGCATAATATTAATGATGGTAATGTTCTAACATGAAATTAAAATACTTACAGCACAAGTACCTCAGAAATGCAAATGTATATTTAGTCATTTTTCCACTTCTGGCTCAAAATATTTACCAAATCCCCCTCCTCTTCCTCAGTGCCCTCTGCCAGCATGACCCGCCTGGTCCGCTCCCGCACCGCCTCCGGCTCCAGCGTCACTTCCTTCGATGGCAACCGCTCCCGCTCCCACACCAGTGAGGGAAACCGCTCCCGTTCGCACACCAACGAGGGCAGCCGCAGCCGCAGCCACACAGCTGACAACCAGCAGGGCCGCTCTCACACAGACGCCGCCATGGACGGCACGGCCAACAACAACGTGGACCAAGCTGTGCCCAAGTCCACCGAAGTGTCCTGCTAAGTGACCCTCCACTCACCAGACACCCAAACCCAAAAGTCCCTTTGGTTTGTGCTGTGCTGCCTCTAATTCACACTCACATTCCTACGCACATACACACTGATGTAGAAAGGGACAGCATACCTGGAGTTGTAAAAACGCACAATGGACCCTCACCTGCAGACTTTTCAGTGCAGCTGAGATGCCCCCAATTAGGAAACATGTCTTTTATGTAGGTGGTTCAGGCCAACCATAAGCATGTTTTGTCATTCAGAACAACTCAAAAAATATCCCAACAGGAAATGTTTCTGAGCTCATCTGAGGTCAATTGAGAGTGTAGTTAGGTGCAACGCAGCATCCGGGGATACCGAAGCAGAGAATGTCGGAGAAAGCTGTAGCTAAAAGTATACCAGCTTATAATGTATCTCTCATACATTAAAACAATTAATATCCATTTCAGCATTCCCCCATCCTGTTTTTATAAATTTTTACCACATTGACACAGCTTTCTCGATTATACCTGGCTGTAATTGTCTGTTTTCTGTCCTCACTGTAATTGTTTGATGATTTATTCTTTTATTTTCCATGTTTGAAGTGTTGTCGTTTGTGCGTAGGAGCAGATTTGTAGATGTGAGAGAGAGAATAGGGAGACATTTGGATACATAAAAAAGGGTGTTTGGCTCAAATTGCATATGTAACTTTGAAAATTAAGGGACAGACTACACATACATCATGTATATTCAGCAAGAAATATTGTTTAATCTTGCAAATGTCCTTGAGTTCTTTTCAAAAGATGTCTGTTATTTTAACAACTTCCTACATTTGTTCACAGGTGACATGCAGTTTAAAAAAAAAAGAAAAGAAAAGGAATCAAACGATCATTGAGACTGTCTGCTCATTAATCAAAACACTGAAATGCAAATTCAAAAGGCTTTTACATCATATGCTTTATTAATGGATCATAGCTTCAGACAAAACTTTTTTTATCCTCTTTTTTATGATGATTTCTATGCAATCAAGCACAAAGGAACAAAGATGTGCCATGGAATTGTTCACTTTTAAGACGTGATGCTCCTATGTGGTTGTGGATTTCTTTGGATGAGTGAAGAGCTAGGGCCACATGTTAACACAAGGACAGCCATAGAACTTACCCTAAACCTTCTACTCCTGTATTTTACTTGCACTACAGCAACATTTTACTTTGTAGAACACATATACAGCTTTGTAAAGATGTGATGCAAAACCGTCTAATGCTGTAGAAAAAGCATTAAAACAACATAACAGTTTGTATTTATTAAAAAAATTACAATAAAAAACTTGTAACAGATCTTCCCTGATTGTGTCTTTGTTGCATATTTGAAGATGTAATCTTAGAAATAAGGCATCTCAGTCCAGCTCTCCTTTTTTTAACTTTTATCATAAAACAATTTTATGAAATACATGAGAAAATATACACAAGTACACTGACTACATGGTGAGTTTTAAGAAAAGCAATGTTTGGCTGTTCTTGAGAACATCCCAAGAACATGACATATGTTATTACATATGCAAAAAGCTACATAAATAAATTAGACTTTCAATATTTCACATGCCCTGTTGAATATTTTCATTTGCAAAAAGTTCTTCAAATATTCTTCAAAAGCACACCATGCTTTATGAATGCATTCTGGAGACACATACATATTGTATTTCATATTTACAACTTTTTCCAATAGGAAAAAAAGACCATAAGAAAGTCCCTTGATCAAACTCGTTACAAATACAAAACATTGCATAAGAAAAAGAAGTAAGGAAAAAGTTAAGAATGCTTACGACAGCATAACTCACACGTCACTACTTAGTTCATGACCTCTGGGTAACCGTAGTAACTCTCCAACTCGGCGAAGATGTCGTTGGGGTTTTTGCAGCTAAGGTTGCAGAAGCAGGCCTGCACCCACATCATCTTCCAGGTGAACCCCGTCCCATTGGGACACTCAAACTCCACGTCGATGGTCTTGGACTTGTAGGGGATGCAGCAGCGCTCATCCGTGCAGACGCCGCAGTATTTGGGCCTGTACTGCTTCTTGCTGGTGCAGCCAGAGATGGTGAGGTTTGAGGGCTGATCTTCCCTATAGATGTTCAGACATTTCTTTCCTGGCTGTGGGGATGGCATAGAATAAAAACATTTAAAATCACGGTAACACTAAGTTTTTATAAAAATGGTTTTATACTACCATCATTTTACCGTGCTTAAGATGCAGAACTACTACCTTGATGTGTTTGGTGATGTCGACCTCACATGGACGCAGGTTGCAAAGACGAGACTCTTTGACCAGCTCACATTGCTCATTGGCGTTAGAGATCCTCATGGACAGGCCGCGGCCGCAGGTCTTTGAGCAGAGGCTCCATGAGGTAGTCTGGGTAATGCAGTTCTTGTGCCAGCTCCTGGTCTCTGCTGGGTAAACTGGATCAGCAGAGACAGAGAACGAGGCAAATAGATCACGACATGTTTAAAAACAGTATTTACTACAATTTAAAGCTTTGAGCCTTGCAGATTCACAACTAATGAACAAATTTGAACAACAAATAATGAATTACTGTTACACATGCAGCTAACAATTTTTTTTTATTAGCAATTAATTTTCCTCAATCGATTGTTTGATCAATATAGTTTAAAATGACTATCATGGCATGCTTGACCCTGAAGTTATGTCATCAAACAGCTTTTTCTTTTGGACTAGCAATTTAAATTTAAAATTGTATAAAACAGAAAAAAAGCTGGAATTTGAGAAGCTGGAACCAGAATTTTTTGTACTTAAAAAAAAAAATAAATTACATAACCAATTCATTGATTAGCAAAATATTTTTACAATAATTATATAGTACTGTCTAATGATTTCAACCATATAGTTAAATGTTTGACATTGACAGGTTAAGCTTTCAACAACAAAAATATACCTGACAAAAAGAAGTAACCTGGTTTTTGTTTTAACACTTTTATTCAGCACCTGCTGTTCCTGCATTTGTAATGGTTGAGAATACATAAATTGCAAAGTAAAATTGCAACCATTTGTATTGCATCTGTTTTGAATCTAAATTGTTACATTTTGTCTGCCTTGTAGTCTGGATCTAATTTGTTCCCTTGCGCAACACAAAGAGATCTTGGTTGACATTCTTGCCTCCGCAGCACGGCTACACTAAACGACTGGAAACTGGACATGACCCAAAAACAGTGTGAGGGCTTCCACAGGAAAGGATTGGTCTGTCCCTGGCTGAGCACGCCCACGCACACGCACACACGCACACGCACACGCACGCACGCACACGCACACACTAACCTCATGATTATCCTGGATGACAAACTATATTCACATTATCTACAGACTTCATGAGAGCCACATTCAAATTATACGAAGTCAGTAAGAGTTTTTCCGCATGCTTTTGTTTTACATTTTTACATAAAATACATTCAGTTATACACATAGTTGCTCAGAGATCTCCATCTACTCGTGTAAATCTTTTTCTAAGGAGTCCTTTAACTTGAGAGTTTGTGTATATACATATATGTATGCTTATAAAGGAATTAAACTGTCAGAATAAAAGCTTGGGAATTTGTTTTTAAATAAATTCCAATTTTATTCCCTACTTTAAGAATTCCGTTTGACTCAAATTGAACCGTAAAATGTGGTGAATTTCATTGAGCCGGAGGGACATTAGGGGATTTGGCAGTTGTACAACCAAAGCGTCCTACCCTCCACTGCATGCCGTGGAGCTGTCTTTCGCCCTCTCTTGGGTTCATCACAGATCCACTGCTCGCAGCACTGTCCACGCACTTTGACCCGCCGCGGGGTTTGGCACCACACTCGGGGAGGCTGGGACTCTGTGCACAGCCCCACGCAACCGATGGCACCGTTTACACACACGCACTGGTATTTGCAGCTGGGCTTGAAACTCTGCCCATTACGGTAGATCACACCATCATGCTCACAGCCTGTTCCCACCATGTCTGGCAGAGAGGGACGACAAGCAGTCACATATTATAAAGACATACAAGGCAAACTGCAAACACATGAAAATGTGTGGTGCTGTTAAACCGTGTTGTATTATACAGGGAAATATTTATTTTATATATGCTGTCATTGTTAATATAACTGGGGTAGACAAAAATAATACAAACATCTGTCAATGTAAAACAAATTAGTCTGATAGCGCAGCAAAATGTGGCTTACAAAGAGATCATACAGTTGAATAAACACCTTCCTAAAACAGCTTAGATGAAAACATTTTAACTTCGTGAAGGTAGGATTCATTGCAGAAGTGTTGTATTAGACTGCATTGAGTTTAGTTAAGTGTAGCTAATAAACAGGCAACTATTTGTATAAAAAAACTTTTCTAACAGCTTTAAATGAAAATACAATTAGAGGCAAAAAACAACCTGAAATCACATAATAAATCATATGTATTTTAAACAATAGTACAAGTTTCAGAGTAAGGTAAGCATTTCCTCAACACAGTCTGTGTCAATGAAAATAAAAACCTGTTCAGTTAGTATGAGTGACAAGAATCACTATGATTTAATAAGAGAATGGAATAAACTGCCTCATTGATCAATCAATCAATCAATGATAAGTGCTGTGTAAATAATAGCACAGAAAATAAAACATGAATCATGTCTTTTCCTGATCACATTATTATTTGAATTGCAAATATTAGTCATTTTTCCACGTAACTATTTTGTAATGTACTTTTCACAATAGTTTGATAAGTGAAAGACATACGGTAAAAAACAGGCAACATTATAAAGCCTTAGTATTCTACCCAGTAGCCCCTGAACTGTTAATATAATAACCAGAGTTCATGTGTCAGCAGACACCTGATTAACTCAAATCTGGTCACTTGTATTTTGTGCTGCTGTTTGAAAAATGAACTTAGTTTCCTTCTGTGTAAAATCAGTTGTTTGAGTGACACTTACATGCACACACTCCTTTTTCGTACCTAGGCTTGTCCGAGCTGTAGTCACAGTACAGTCCCTTGTGGTAGTCGCACGTGTCTGCTTCGTTGCACACCTCTCCCACCTGCCGGGCGCAGGTCTTGCAGCAGTCGCAGCCATCCATGAGGAGGCTCACGCCTAGCGGGCACTTGGGGGTGACCTCCGGACACTCGCAGGGCCACTTGCAGTACTGCCTGCGGATGTACAGGTCTGCAGATGGCGATGTGATGGCTGCAGCAGGCGGCATGGCAGTGGAATTCAGGGAGTAGGCCTGGAGAGGGGAAAGTGGAGAGAGCATGAGCAAATTAAGGCTGTATAGTGAGATTAATATGGTGAACACCAACTTCCTTTTAAAATATATGTAGTTTAATCATGATATGCAGTTAACTTTTTAACCATTTTACAGAAATAAATTAGCATTTGTATTATGCATATAATTCACCTCTAGATCATCATAAATAAGCCTTTATATAAATGTGGTATCAGCAGCTTCAGTAGCTGCTGTTTCGGTGTGGTTGTGCAAGGCCAAAATGCCATCTTTTATTGCATGAAAGGTATTTGATCCCCTGTGGCGAGGCAATATTCTTAATATCCTTAATCCTGAATCCTTTCATATCCAGCCCTCTTTGGTAACCCTGTCTGAGTAAGTAATTGATCTGAAAGGTCTAAAATCCCTTATTTATAGTACACTTCTGCTTCACTGCCTGCATTAAGGCTAACATGTGGTCATGCTGTGCAATGAATTAGATAAGACTATAAAAATGAATTAAACACATGGAGGAGATAATCTTATTAAATCAATGTCAGGGACTAGTTTTGTACGTACTTAACACTGGTGTCCCATCACCATGTTTAATATCTGTAACTGTGCTGAACACTTAGAAAATCCTGCCAATGAAACTTAATTTCTCCCCATCAGTGTGTTTTGACTCTTATAAGCTGCTCTGTGTAGCCAAGATCACACAGTAAAGACCTTTGCAGCTCTTAAAAGCAGATGTTCTCAGGGTAACAGGCCACACGAGGAACATTAACGGCCCAGTGCTCAGAGATTTAGTTTTAGACGGTGGATGCACGAGTTTCAGCCCAGGAAACTTGTGTTTCTGATTTACAATTTATTTTTCAACAACAAATGGCACACTTGTGAGTCTAAATTTAATTATTTTTGTTTTGAGAACAGGGTGTTACACTACAGGTCAGTTTTGTAGTAATAGCATAATGAAGGATCTTTATGACTAAGATTGCAGCTGTAGCAGACACCATGTCCATCATAACTACCAAGAAGTGAAACATTTGACTGGAGGTCACATACTGCCCGTATAGTCATAAATCATAACATGAGCCATATGCTTAGAACAGCAGTAAGGAGCTGCCCATCCATAAAAGACAAGCATACACACTTAAGCCGCAATTAATGAGAAAACATGCTTAATCATCTTAAACATGGCGTAGCCTGTGTCATTTTTCAGAGCTTGTTCTCAGCCCTTCAGTGGAATTATGGCCATATTAATAACTACTCTGTATGGCCTTGAAAGCTAATGCAGATAAATTAGTTTTAATCGCCGCTGTGCCACTAAGCCATTCTCAGAGGAGTTAATTTAGCCTCCAGCCATCAGGCTAATTTTACAGAGGGAAAAAAAAGAAACAAATAGAGCTCTCACCAAGAATGGGGATCAGAGAAAGTGTGTGTTTCTTCAGTTAATTATGAAAGCTTGGGCTCGGCTTAATGTAATCATCAACCTTAATATCATCTATCTTTGCATTACTTTTATTTAAGATATTTTTCCTTGTGTGCGTTTGTGTCAGGAAAAGGTGAAAGTAACTGAGCACTACATTAATCAGAGAAACGTTTAAGAAAACCGAGCAAGACAAAAAAAATGATCTAGTGGTCTCGAAATGTTCAGATTTAGGCTTTATGATTTACACAAGTAGTTAGCATCATCGCCTCACAGTGAAAAGGTTCTGGGTTCAAATCCAGGCCCGGGCCTTTCTGTGCGGAGTTTGCAAGTTCTCCCTCTGCCTGCGTGGGTTCTCTCCGGGTACTCTGGCTTCCTCCTACCATCCAAAAACATGCACATCAGTTTAATTGGTGGTTCTACAAATTGCCCTTAGGTGTGAATGGTGTTTGTTTCCGTCTGTCGCTACGTGTTGGCCCTGTGATGGACTGGCAACCTCTTTGCCCAAGGTGAGCTGGGATAGGCTCCAGTCCCCCCTCTCCCTCCCCCTCCCTCAAATGATTGCAACGGAAATACAGATCATGAGTGACACATAAAGCCATTGGAAAAGCTGTTCTCTAAATAACCGCAAGGTGGCACTAAAATATAGCAAACGGTGGAAAGTGAACCTGCAGGATGACAACAGCCAGCATCACACACTGCCAGATTCACCCCAAAATGATTGAGGACGATAATGACTTGTCTTCCGAGATATCAATTTAAAGGCTATATTCAGGACAGTTAGTCTATTCAAATGATTGTGGCCTGGTCTATTCTGTCAAACGCCAAGAAAACGTTAACATTTTTGAGGGGATCACAAGATGACCGTGTGGGAATAATTTGTGGAAGAATGCACAAAAAGGAAGAAAAAAAAAAACCCAACATAAATAACACAGGAAAATATGCTAGAAAGTCTGTTATCATAAAAACAAAAACCTAATAAAATTTTTTTTAAAAACCTAAGCCGTCACTAAAAGCTACTGAGGTTCTAAAAACAGACTGCAAGTCCCCATAAGAAGCTACGTAGCTTCTCATGATGTAACTAGAAACAGTGACGCTTTCAAATTGCAGAGATGCACATTTTAATAATTAGCCTATATTAATATAACTGACAAGTCTCCCGCATCCTAAAACCGAGTGAAATATGCAGCTTGCGCATTTAAAAAAAAAAAAAAAAAAAACATATTTGAGAAATGCCTCCTCCGTCCCACCTGTTGAATCCCGGCTGCTGTTAGAATCCACAACAGGAGCCAACTCATCACTGATGCGGAGCTGCACATGCATTGAATCCAGAATGATTTCCGTGATTAAACGCGCGACACGCCGCTCTCCCCAGGTGTGCTACATCCTCGTCCCGTCGATGACATCTCTGCGCGCCTCTGTCTGCGTCCGGACCTGCTCTGACGGCCTGTTAAAGAGTCCCGGCTGACGTAAGGTCTGAAAGGACGAGTCCCGCATACTTCTGGCAGTTTCCCTTTCTTTCCCTCCGCTCCACTTTCACCCGCGCCTCCTCTTAGGAGCACTGGTGGTTTGGGCGTGTCTGAAAGATACTCTGCAAGGACTCTCTGACACTGTTACTGTTACTCACTGTCATTTAGATCACACATCTCTTTCATTGTAGACTTATGATCCTGCTCATTTTTTTTTTTTTTATTTTTGCATTTGGTTTATTTGCTCTTGACTTTGCTCATTGTGTCATATTTACTGTGCTAAATTGCAATCATTTGAATGTGGTTTTTTTTTCTTTCCCTTTAATGTTGCTAATTTGGGATTGTTATTTTCTAATCAAGCCCTAAAGAATCGCTGATCTCAGCCCATTTTCATCCCACTTTAACACCTCTACCTTTAATGGCCCAGCTATAGGTTCCAAGAAAATAAAGCTATCTGAACTGCGGCGCTTTTAACAGTATTTGAATAAATCCACTACACGGGTTTCCTACCTCTTACCTACTGTGTGTATTTTCAGGCTCTCACTGTGTCTGGCCCCCAGATGTTCACTCTAAATCAATGATGTCATCTATTGAGGAGTCTGCTACTTTGCTTTCCTTCCAGTTTCCTGGAAATTTGACTGTTTCACTTTGAGATGTTACAGATGAGGACTAAAAAAAAAGAAGCTCCATTTTACAATGCTGTTCAACCACATGGAAAATGTCTTATTTCTCGCTGTAACACATTGCTACTGGTCTGTTGATGAAAGGATCACTCAGAATGACCAAAAGCCTGAGAGAGTTTGCCTCCGGAGGCAACAGAGAGAGATAGAGAAAGAGGGATGGATGAGAAATGAGCACTTTGTCAATGACCAAGGTGCCCCAGGTCTGAACCCCTATTATTTACAGGCAGTCCTCTAATCCCTGTCACTGAGCTGTCAGCCTCTGAGCTGATCTGAGCAGCGCTTCCCTCTCTGCTCTGACCGAGATGACCCAACCCTTCCACAGCACAATGTGCCCACTCTCTCTCTCTTTCTCCCGGTTGCTTTCTTTCTCTCGAGCTCAATTTCTCCCACTCTTTACTTTTCCATATTTGTTAAGCCCTGCTCCTCCTCCTTTCTCCCCCTCCCTCTCCTTTCTCCTACTCCAGTCCACTTCCATCCACCTCCAGTTCAGTTCATTGGCATTTAAAAAAAAAAAAAAATGCTTTACCTGTTCTAAGCTCTCAGGTTTCTTTTCTTTTTTTTGACTTAGTTAGTCTTTTTTTTTTTTTTTTTTTGACATA
Source organism: Brachyistius frenatus (assembly GCF_029030835.1). Classification (NCBI taxonomy): domain Eukaryota; kingdom Metazoa; phylum Chordata; class Actinopteri; family Embiotocidae; genus Brachyistius; species Brachyistius frenatus. The sequence continues at coordinate 4,842,070 of NW_027210601.1, forward strand.
TTGTCAATAATGCTCTTGTTTCTGTCACGCAGAATAGCCATACAATGCAATACCACCGAGGGCCGCTGGGGGTTGGCTCTAAAAAGCCAGAGGCTCCAAAGACTCCCATCAAACATTTTTTCCACTCGTCATTTTGGTGTTGTTAGCTAAAGTCCCTCTTTCTTATTAGTTTTCTGGCAGTCCATCTGAAAAAAATTCCGACATTATTTAGAACACGGGCCTCAAAAAGCCGTGTTTTTGAAAATGTAACCACAACAGCATTATATTGACTCAGGCCGAAATGTTTTATCCAGTTGCAGAAAGAGGACAATTTCTTCATTTGTTCACTTGAGAGTGTTTGATTCGCCCCCAAAGAGCCAGTTTTGGTTCAAAACATTACATTCTTTTAAAGAAATGTTCATAGGAGCAGTGTTGTTAGTCTTTTAATTTTGTGAATGAATACCCAATGTACATAAACATTATCAGCCTTGTTTCAGTTACACAAGGTAATATGATTAAAGACCAAATACACCAAAACACTTCTAAATCTGTGCCTCTGTTGCTTTATCTTTAAGTGAAAATGTGTTAAAATACAAGCTGAAAATGGTAAGAGCTTATTTATAAAAGTTTCTATCTATAAGTGACTAAAATGAGGAACAAACTAAAAACAGACAAACATTCATGATCGGTGACAGTAATTTTGAGACAGCCGCAAACCTTGAGAAGAAGTTCTTTCATCCCTCATTTACAAAGATTATTTAGAAATCTTTGTGATTTACAGTGCATTATTCACTTAATCAGGCTGTCTCTTTCCTTCTGTCTTTAATCCTCTTGCTTTTCAACACTTGTCAGTCACAAACTGGCTCTCTCACACACCACGAGCCCTGCCATCTTCCACTGAAACAGAGACAGAAAAGTTTCAAACCGCAGATCATCCAGACTCTCGTGTCTCATGTCTGCATGATTTTCCACTCTGATATGATAGCAGTATTAACTGCAGAGCTTTACACAGACCTTCAGTATGCATCATCACTGTGGGTGACTTCAGTCAAACCATTGGTCTGTGCCAAATCATCTGTGGTCTTCTTTTCATTATTTTGCTGCATTTAACAAAAATATATCATAATGAAAGCCAGGTCTGATCCGATTATCGCTCTGCTCTCACATGAAGTGGATATGAGGCTCAGTTTGTCAGCTGACTTGAATTCAGGGTGTTTAGTGATTCAGTTGAAGTTTAAAGTGGATGTTTAAGTGAGGGCAGAAACAAAGAACTCAGATATTTAGAGAATAATGACCTTTACATTTATTTTGCTTTCACATTTATGATGCAAAAACAGGACAAACCTGCTTGTATACATTTGTTTGTTGACCAGTAGTTTGACGTATAAAATATGCTTCTTAGTTTAGGGAATTGGAGGAGAAAATTGACACCGTATCTGTCCACTAAATTAGTCTAGCAGTGATTAGATTAACTTAATATAGAAAAGACTATAATGAATACTATAATGAAGCCTTTGAAGGAATCTTTACATCGACATACATGCTTAGTCAATACAGCTGACAGACAGTAGACAATGTTTCAAATACAAATGTTGCTGCATATCAAGGTGGACAACCAAGATTAGTGTCACCAATTGAGTATCCGACCAAATGTAGAATATGGTCCTAATCTGCCCTTCGGTTCCTGAGTTTAGGTGTTGAAAAAGGAAAGTGTTTCTGCAGAAAATGATGATGTCAGAGGGAAGTTGACCTTTAACCCTTTAGATATAAAATGTCATCACATTCATAACGATCGTACAGACGTGAGGTCACTGTGACTACAACAATTTGTTATGCACTAGCAGTGCAGTCTCGTCACCAAATATAGTAAACAAAATATAACATGTTAATTAGTCTCCTTTAAAAGTACTGGTAAGTATACTTTGTGACCGTTTCCCTGTGTTTACAGTCATGCTAAGCTATGCTAACTGCCCATTGGTCGTATAGTATTTACCGTGAAAATAAATGAACGAATTGCCAAAAATGTGAAATTATTCCCTTCACTCCAGCGTGCATTACAAATGCAGACACGTTTCTGTTGCTCATTTATTCATTTCAGGGGTTAGCTATGTCTCCATTTGATTTGCATATACTGAAAGCCTGGGTTGAGACATGCAATCTGGGCACACAAAAGGTCAAGGTCAACCTTGCTATTCGCTGACCCACTGTGTACTGTATATTAGTATGTGAACCCCAGAGTGCTCAACAACCCTGTATGGGTGCCAGAATAAAATACATCACCCCCTCAGTGTTGTGCAGTATCTACCCCATGGGAGGGATGTAGACAGTGAAACACCAGGTATAAACAGTGTGACAGATGGCCTGATTACAGGAGCTGACCATCTATGACTCGAGTCCTGCATAGGCGGTCAAACTGAAAATCCCCTCATTAAAATCCCCTCAACTCACAGAGAAGCCTTGAAGTCAAAACTGTGTTTTGGAAATCTTAGAGCTTCAAAGTCAAGATGGAGTCGGTAATCCTCCTTAGAATGGAAGAATGAGTTTACAACACCTAGAGGCGACCAAAAACTGGTGAGGTGATGCATAAAAAAAAAAAAAAGCTCCTTCGTAGCACACTACTAGTGTGGGAACATTTTCGGAATATCACATCACTCCTTCGCAGCTAGCAGACTCATAATAGATTGTGAACTGCTGGAAACAGAAGAGTATGTTTCCTCCACAGCCTCAAATACAGCAGCTCAAAACCAGAAAAACAAATCCTCGTTAAAAACATAAACCCAGTATTACCACTAAAATGAAAGTTTGCAATGATTAGAGTAACTTATAAATTAAAAAAGAACAATTCAAACAAAAATTACAGCAAAAAATGCTCAAATCAGGCAGTAACTATAGCCATGCATTTTAAAGGAACAGTCCAACATTTTGGGAAACTGTTTTGATGTCTGCGGGATATAAAGCTCCCACAGACAGGCAGTTAGCTTGGCTTTGCATAAACTGAAAATGATGTGGGCTCCACTAACCTACAGTAACTGCCTGCTGGTGTGAGCTTCATATGTAGTTTACAGTCGCAAGCATGGTGAAATTCTCATCATTAAAATCTCAGCAAAAAAAGCTAATTTGTGTGTTTCCCAAATCCTCAAACTATTCCTATAAACTTGACAGACATGAACTTTGTGAGCTATATGTGGCCTTGCATAAACTATAGGAGTGGCTTGTTTGTGTGTGTGTGTGTGTGTGTGTGTGTGTGTGTGTGTGTGTGTGTGTGTGTGTGTGTGTGTGTGTGTGTGTGTGTGTGTGTGTGTGTGTGTGTGTGTGTGTGTGTGTGACAGAGAAAGGGCATGGCAGGCTGTGCTCAGACTGGTCCAGTAATTATACTGTCTTTATATAGCTGTGGTCTGAGTCTCCTGGACTGAGGAAAACATCTGCTGGCTGAACAGATACAAGAGTCCCACATGAACTTAGTGCAGTTTAATAGTCAGCAGTCTCTCTTGATGGTTGCATTAGTGAGTACTGTTTACCATGTAATACAGAGTAATTGATGACTATTGACCTGTGGCATTGTTGGCCAAGTAAAGACATGTACAGCTCATAGCAACCATGCTCAAAATAATGCCATTTAAAGTCCACAATTTAAACTTTTGATTTTATGACTTTAAAAATTATCATATTTTGGACGACTTTTTTGTCATAATTTGGATGACATACTTTAGTATGACTTTTTTTAATCATAATTTGGACATACTATAGTATGACTTTTTTTTTTCAAATTTTGGACAACATGCTGTATGTAGTATGACTATTTTGTCATAATTTGGACAACATGCTATAGTATGACTTTTTTTTCATAATTTGGACAACATGCTGTAGTATGACTATTTTGTCACAATTTGGACAACATGCTATATTATGATTTTTTTTTTCATAATTTGGACAACATGCATGAAATTTTTTCTAATTTTGGACGACATACTTTTTTGTTGTTTTTGGACGACTGTTGGACGACTGCTTTTCATAATTTGGACGACATGCTATAGTATGATTTTTTTTTCATACCCAACAGATCAATTAAGACAGCATTAATCTTAACAGCAATACGAAATTTAAGGGCCCATTCTGAAGTCCAAGACATATTTTAAAATTAAAATTGTTGTTTTCTTGTCTTTTAGCTTTTGGTTTGGTTCAGCTTTAACTTTTTAACTAAAAAAACTTGAACTTTTGGGTATTTTTTTCTTGATTATGAACAAACAAAACCTGAAAAATGAAAGGAAGAGAAATAAAATGTGATTGGCCAACAGGAATATTTCAGTGCTGTACAAAGTTTCATGTTATTGAAAATTCAACATCGTTGTGAATACAGGTAATTTAAGCTGAAATTCCACACATCACATCAGCCTTGTCACTTGACTGAAGTCCGGGCCCAGACATGTCTTCTGTTAATGTATTGTCCATGCTGGTACTTTACCAGCCTATAAGCATTATACAGTATTCCTTTGCATGTATGTGCAAATGAATGTCTGTGTGTGTCTGTCTGAAGCCGTTCGCAAGCTAAGTTTCACATTGCATCCATCTCGTAAACTCATGACAATACACCCGCACCCAGCTTTTTGCAGCTTTTGTTCATTTGTTGGGCTTTTAGCAGGCGAGAGGTGACATGCAGTCAAAGCGAGGGATTAAGGATGCTGCAAGATCCCAGGTGCTCTTGAGATCATGGCTTTTAACAAACGCTGTCTTTTAGGGCATCTGTGTGTAGGTCAACAATAAGCAGCCCAGTGAGGTGTATACATTTCAGCTCAGTATGTGTTTGGTTGTAATTCAAACCAAACACCGGCTTGAGTTCCTTTTAGCTCTGTGGCGACATTGTTTTAAAAAAACATAAATATGCCACAGTTTGTCCTCTGCCCTCTGTCTCTAAATGGCTGACCTCAGCATGTGTGATTGTGAAGAGCTTTCATTTGCAGCCAAGAACTGACTCAAAGTGCAATCTAAGTCACAGATGGGTACAACGATCAGAGTTCTGCTGGGACTTTTCACCAACTATTTATCACAATCCCTCTAGATCCTGTGCGTATCTAAATGATTGATGGGGCTAAATGACTCTGAGGATTTCTCAGGCCTTAATGCCAGATCTCTTACATGAGCAAAGCATCCCCTCAACAGTCATGGAATCAGTCAATACTATCAAGTCGATGGCTGCGAATCACAAATTCCCCAAATAACCCACGTTTGAATGGACTTAGACGGGAAGCCATTGTATCATTGAAATGTGACAGCACATTTTAAGTTGAAGGTCTACGTTTTGAAAGGTTGTGAGAATCAGATGTGCCATCAATAGCAAAAGGAAATGGATAAAAAGATTAGAATCAGAGGCAGAGTACAGGCACCCTTATCTGGTCCATCAGTTGAAAAATGTAAAAGGTTTAGGGGGATCTTGGAGACATCGTGGCTGAACGTATTTTCTCAAACTGAAGTGAAGCCAGACGGGATTAAAAATCGAGCACAGCTCTGTGTGGGTTTAGTTGTCCTGCTCTGTAAAGTTGGTAATGGGAAAAAATAGAGGACAATTACACAGGGTGAAATACAATCTGCACACAGTGGATGTCTCCTCAGCGATGTCTGCATTCAACCATGAAATATACTACTACACAGCACATGAAAGTTAGAAACAAAGTCCGTAAATATAGTTGTGACCCCGGGGTCAGATTCTCCACAACGCATGTGGCTGCTGACAGTTGAATTACGGCCTCAAGTGTTTTTGTTTTATCATTACAAATGACTCCAGTCTCTACTATTGACAGTACCTCAGAGTTTATCAGTTTTATCTTACAAATAAGATAGCTTTGAATTACTTTTTGATGTGTCATCCTGAAAATCAAATAAACCACTTGAGTAAAAAGGGCGAGTCTAAAGTTGAAGACAAATACAAAAAAAACAAATGAAATACAATCACTTTTAAATAGCAGAAATAGCTATGTAAAATTCTTCTCTTGGACTCTGATGAAGGAACGTGAGCACTGTTCATTACTGACTTGATACCTTGCACACTGATGACAAAGTAAATTCTAAAGTTAAAAACATCAGGCAGGAATGCCAGGAATGACAGAAATGACAGGAATCATGTTACATGTATTCAGTGACAGTGACAATGAGCACCACAAATAATTTGTACCCTCCCAAAAATACATCAAATGGAATGCTGTTTTGTTTCATTATCTTTAGTTAGATTGACTGCAAAACTATGAATCTTGGGGTTTTTCAGGGAATACATGAAATGCACAACCATCCATTTTTTTTTTCTCGAACGTTTTGAGTGTCAGCACAGACAAGCAGAGGTCATTCAGAGGAAAGCATCAGTGCTCATAATAAAGTGCAGTGTGAGCTTCAATACTGCTGCATTAAAAAAAAGAACGTACTGTATGTTGAGACATGTTCAGACAGCAAAAAAATGGTCTTTCAAGGTAAACTCAGAAAACTAATGCTATCCTGTGAATCTTTTGCTGAGTTGCAGCCACAAGTACCAATTACAGGCCTCTCGGAAATGGTACAAAAATAGTGCAACAGCTGCACGAGTAAAGAAACTCAAAGTCAGCGATTAACAGTAACCTGTTACATAGCATTTTTTTTTTTAAAGGTTGGCTAACAAAGGCCACCACAAACTACAAGTCAAACCAGACCAAGTAAGTCTGTACTATAGCAAAAACCCTAGACTGTATTGAACTGAACAAGGATGTGTTTTATGAATTCAACTTTTCCTTTTCAAGAGGAGGACTGGGTTATTTTTTTCTCTTTGAAGTTGTAGAGTTTCACATTAAATAACTTTTACTGTTCAGTTATGCCTCATATGGCTTAAGTATATTCTTAAAAAGGAGATTCCTTTCACACATAAAAGCTCTTTGAGTCTGCTGTATGTGTTACACACTGCATTTCAATCTGTTCTGTCTCATGTCAAACACATGTGTGATGTCGGAGCTTTTCTCCACCAACATCCCGAATCTGTGACACGACCTATATTCTAGTAAGGTCACAGTTTAGACAGCCATGACTAAACAGTAAATGGACCATGAATTTAAGAATGGCTGGCAATACATTTTCACCATTCCACTGAGGATTGTTTCTCAGAAAAGCAATGAAGCAAATAATCTGTATGGAGTGCTAGCAGGACCTGAGTGATTTGGAAAACCAGCCCACGGAAAAATACATTTTGAGGGTTTCCTTTATTATGTAACACTTGCTGAGAGAGCACAATCATTAGCTTGTCACTGGTTACCTGATATCCCTGAAATGATTCAGCGTGTTTGTGCTCAGTCGCATTCCTACTTTAAACCATACTGGTAAATAGGATTATTGGATGTCAATAACTAAGATTTAAGTGAACTAAATGAAAAACAGCACCCCAGAAAATGAACCCATCTGTCAAGATAGTCAAGAAACACGATACCTACATGACCCAATCTGCTCAGGACTGTGAATTATACATTCCTCACAGTTATACATCACTCATTACATGTTTCCAGTTAGCAAACAGCTGCTTACACCAAAGTTGACTATAACATTAAAGTCTTTATCAGATCTGGCTTTGGGCCTTTTCTAGGATTTACATGTCTTAAAAACAGCAGTGTGCCTGTATTTGTTTTTAGGTGGGTGGAAGTACTTTCACAGGTGCACAGCGAAAACATCATGAAAACAGCTCGCTGCCCTGTAATAAGTGGGCAACAGATGATGACGCAGTGATAAACGGTTGACTCCCATCTGGATTGTTGAAGGGACCGAGTGAGTCCGCCGATGCAGACTCTCATTATGGGCTTGACGGAGCTGGCTGGCAAGGCAACCGATAGTTACCCTGTCTTGGATGTGCAGGCTGGCATTATCTTTGATGCCTGCGTGTGCAAGGGTGCATGTCACGGTGGAGGGTGGGGCTGCCAGAGTACACAGGTGGCCCTCATGGAGTCGCTGATTACAGAGCTTGAATGACGCTCAAAAATGAGAAACACTTTCACTCTCTGCTGAGCACACCTTTGGGGATTAGACTGCAAAGGGACTACTTAGTTTAATGGCATAATTTGTGTGAGAATGCACCTCACACTTGTATGCGTGATGTCAAACTGTCCTAGAGTAACCGCAGGTAACCTTACTGAGAATTAAAGGGGCACTGGACAGATTTCACATATCAAAGTCAGTATACTTGACATGGGAGGAAAACTGCTCAGCCAGTAAAAACAGCTGGAGGTAAGTCTTCAGGGGCTCTGGAGTAAGTTAAGACTAGAGACAAATTTATACGTAGCTGTGGAGTCTGAATGGAAAGGCATCGGGTGACTAACAAAACTTGCTATTGAGTTTTATTACGGTAAACATGAAATCACTGTGTTTTGGATCCGTGCTTGAGATTAAGAATCTGAATACCTAAAAGTGTATCTCTCTGACATTTACACCAGTGGTGGTGTTTGCTATCTATTCTTAAAGTTTTGATACTTAAGAATTCATAGCAAGTGCAGTTTCACACAACAGTACACACTTGCTGAGCGTTTACTTTGTCATTAATACAACAGAAAAGTAAAGGTTTATCCGTCACAGCCAAACAAACCAGTTGAATGCATCTCAAGTGAAGCAGCAGCAGTAAGAAGTGCTGGGTTTGCATTAGCAGTAGATGAATGCAGCTCTGATAATGAGAGTAAGGGCTAATATTGATGAGACCAAATTAGTAGCACTGGATAGCAGGCATGCGCACACACTGTGAGTCCCTTATTTATGTGAAGATGATTTAATCCAATGAGGAAATGGCATGCTCCACCGCAAACAATGACAATTTCTGTATGTATTAATTATCAATTACAAATACATTAAAACGATATTGCTGACCATGAATTATTGGTTGTATTATTTGATTTCAGACCAGGACATGGATGAGATAAAGTGGCATCACAGAAGAAGCTATTGTGTTTTTCATTACAAAAGTTTATCCTCATGTTAGTTATTTGGCCAAGAGGGTCTATCCATAGTTCTTTTAAGTGCCTTCTCTTAATGTGGCTGCACTTTTAATGGCAGTTCACAGAGATGTCAGTGATGTAATTCTCATGACTAATACTTTCCGAAGCCATTAAGTCAGGTTTCATTTATTGTAGCAGACGCAAATGAATGTTTCAGGGCTGGAAAACATTTTCAGGTCTAAAAGTTGCTGTTGTTGTTGATTCACTGAGGAACTCTGGTTGTGCTTCACTGCCAGGAAAGATTAAACTGAGGACTATTTTGCAGCTCTGTGCTCTCCCTCATCACAAGCTCTGCGATAATGATGCAGAGGTTTGCAAAGAGCGACTCAGATTTCTTAATGTAATTTCATCCAATTATGTTACCAATAAAATCACCAAAATGATTCTGTTGAAGTGGGCCCTGGGATAGAAGTCTGTCATTACAGTTATTTTAAATCTCGAAATAAGCAAATACAAATAAAACTCATCACAGGATTATTCCAGGGAATATTTATGAAAGCTCAGAGGAATGCATTAATGGATGTGAGAAGCAGGGAGGGCTGATTACTTGTGCAGATGGATTCTTGGATAAGATGCTCCAGATGCCTGAATGACCCACATACAGTGACCACGTTACATTAATGATTACAGGCTAACTGCTGCAGGATTTTAGGCTTCTTTGCGCAAGTATTTTTGGCTCCAAGTGTTTAAACCTATAAAGTCTGTGGATAAAACTGTGGCTAAAAAAGCTGCAGATACATTCAGATGCATGTATAAGCAACACACACCCGTTCCTGTCAATCCTGTGGTTTTGAGTCCGGTGGGGTCAGCCTTGCTTCTGAATTTAGATACTGCTTATTACAGTGAGAGAACACAACAACCACATAAGAACTAACTCCTCATGTCCGAGCATGTGGAATGTGTATTGTTTTAAAGAAAAGAGGAACTGTGGAGAGATTCATTATAAAAACACTCACATCTTGCTTCCAGTGCCTACCAGAGTGGCTCATACCGCATGAATATATCTTGATTTAGATGATTACAAATAAATCATGATGGGAATTCCTTGCAGTTAGTAATTTTGTAATTTTAGACGGAGGGCGTGGAAGTCACTTTGCCTTGAAATGTTCAAACACATCCAGACTCCAACACTGTAGCCTCTGGCAACTGTGGCCAATGTCAGCCACAGACAGTTGTAGTCTTTACGAGAGTTGGAGAAAGACTGTGTTGCCCAGAAAGAGTGGTTGCAAATCATCTACCATCTTCAAAGCTGAAGCACACAACTTCCCCAACATGTGTTATGAACCGGCACTGAGACATCAATCATTCAGGAACTTTTCAACAATTACCCACGTGAGAAAAGTTCCTGGCAGCAAAATATCACCTTTACAGCCGAGGGAATACCTCCAAACATCTGCTGCACCTCCTCTATGTGTAGTTTCTTAATAAAGATGTTTGGTACTTTTTGGTATTCTCCAATGACATGGTACAAGGATAAAGTTGTAATAACAGTAATTGTAATGGTAATAATGTGTGTAAGCTCAATGCCCACTTATGATTTAATTTATCATTTGTTTTATTAACTGCACAAGCCAATACAATATCATATGATTTTCCAAATAAACACCTGCCTGATCCAATTTTAGACAAAGACAAATTGAGGCACTTGAGACGCAAAGGAGTCTTGATTAATTTCCTTAACTAATAGGCAATCAGTTTCACATGTCTGTCAGACAAAGAGTCCATTGAGCTGGAGGTTAATGTGCATGGCCCCACTGGTTCACCTGTGTTATGTGTGCTGGTGACTCACTGGGCCTTGGCACTGTCAGTGACATGAGCCAGGACCTGAATGGAAAAACAGAAAATAATAAAGCTGTGAAGGCAAGGAAGAAAATGTTCTAAAGAGAATTGTTGTTGATTAGCCTTGGAGGCATATTTAAATCATTTACCTCTTTTTGCATTGTATGTTTACATATTTTCCGATTTATACCCCTTTCCTTTTTTTAATGTATTTCTGTATACTTGCTGTTTTATCATTTACATGTGTGTGATAAAGTACTGTCATGGACTATACTGGAGATACTTTTACTCCACATTACAGGGGTAAATATTGCACTACTGCCAGAATCTGACAGCTATACTTAGCCATAGCTACTTTGGAGATTAAGATATTACATACCAAAGATAAAATAATCTCATAAAAAAAAAAAAAACATTGTTAACAGGAATGCCAACAGGCACCCATCTCTAGCATATAAGTGCTTTTCCTCACTTATACTTATGTCCATTATGCTGATAAAATTTTCCCTTGGAATGAACACAAGACAAAAAGTCTTGCACGCCTCAAAGTTGTTGGGGAAAATAAAAAAGAGATACAAATTAAATCCTATTTGGAAACTTTATAAAGAAAAAAAAGAAGAAAAGTGTCTACAGGAGATGTGAGAAATTTTGATGATGAAATTAACCCAGTTGCCACACAAGCTACATGTTCTTGTATCTATTTTCATCGACAACCGATGAAGACTTCCTTCCTTTCTGGCAACCACAATAGTCCTGGCATCTGACACAAGCCTCTAGCCACCAAGCCGCAGTAGCTGCTATTACCTACGCCCATAGCAAAAAAACAGTTCATTTCAGCATGAAATGCTGCTTAGTTGCAGTTCAGTTTAAACATGATGTGATGTGCGACTCTGTATACACACACACACACACACACACACACACACACACACACACACACACACACACACACACACACACACACACACACACACACACACACACACACACACACACACACACACACACACACACACACACACACACACACACACACACACACACACATGCGTAATGAAGCCATTGCCAGCTCAATGTTTTCTAGTACAACAAAAATGTGCAAAAACTTTGCAAGTTCCGCAGTGACACAGACAGGAAAATGGTTATAGCTATTTATCAAGATAAGATTTAACAGTGAGGTTGATTTCATGCTCTGTGTACATTTTTGTTTTTATTGCTTCACTGTCCTGCATACAGACAAGAAAGGTGGCAGGAGCAAGAGGCCTAATGGTCTGCAGCTGATTTATCCAGGTTTTAATATGGAAAATTCATGAGCTAAGTTGACTTTAGAATAATAAAGTGTGGTTCAGAGGAATATTGTTATGTAACCAGGGCTTTGAGGCTCAGATATATTAAATGCATCATTATATAGTTACTGGGGTGGACTTGATAAAAGGTAAACTGGGTTTGACCAAGTGGCAACCTACTGTAACGTCACCTATTAGTTTGTGAACTGATGTTTTAAAAGCCTCAAGTTAGGCATTTAGGCATTTTGTCCATTGCCATCTTGTTTTTTTGAAGCCAGAAGTGACCATGTTTTGAACAAACTGGGGTGAATGAGTGGTTTATCTGCCTCTATCTGACTGAGAACCAGAGGACACTATGCCCACACACCGATACGGGAAGCCTGACTGCATCCCAGGTATGTCAAACCAGGCATGCACCCAAACATTTAGCTTTTTGATGCCAAATATCTATTTAATTATGTGACTATTTTCAGATGGACCACCAGAGCACCGATCAAAAGGAGTGAAATTAGCAAATTCCACAATAATGACTTCATAAGTTGAAAGTTGAATGGTGGAGGATGGAAATTTCATTGCAGTCTTTAGAACCAGAGGCTTTTTGAAACCTGCCCCTAGTGGCCCTCTGTGACAATGCACTTTAAGGCACTTCCATGTTTGCTTTTCTATTTAGACTCTGAAAATTCCATTTTTATACACAGTGTATGCCTTTTACTTTGGCATTTTGACTCACATCTTTAAAGGGTGTTTGTTTTGTCAGGATACAAGTTCATTCTTTTAGTTTATCTATGGCTTTAGATAAAAACTAAAGTACAAAATACAGTAATTTAAATAATAAAAATGCATATTTGTGGAGCTTAGATGAAAAATAAATGTGTTTGTTTTTACAATAGTGCTTTCAGTTATGCTACATCAATAATTAACATCAAGAGAGTTGTTGTGTACTCTCTTCTGCATGTTCTGTGTTTCCATAACACTTGTGCTGTTCCTCTTCCTCATTTCATTACAGGAAGTGAGTTGCAGTCAGATTCAGAGCTGTCACCATACTCTGTGACATGTCATTTTCGTAAACACTTGAGAACATGTTACATCTCTAGTACTGGAAGCTGCTGCTGCCACCATGTGCTGTTTGGGCCATCATCTCACTCACCGTACTTGATGCCATCACAGGAGGCGAGCTATAAATTCCTCAGGTCAGTGTCTACAATTTACCTCATCTATCGTTTCTCTACAGACAGAACTGTTATTTCTCCATACTAGCCATCTGAACATTGTATAACTTAATAAACAGGATCTGTTGAAATATATTTGCACAAACATGTTTTCCTTAACTATAATATCACTTATGTAATATGACGAGGACTTTGCAATGAGAACTGGATTTGCAATTCACTATATCGCTGATACTGTCGTGGTCAGTACGCAAAGCTGGGTGTTGCAATGGAAAATTGGGTTGATAGCATCTAGCCTCAGCTTCCCCATTCTGCAACGAGTGTGTCAGTCAAGATAGCTCAATGGGAAGAAAGTTCCAAACTTCATGGCACATCAGCAGCAAGAAGTTCAGTGGTATAAAACTACAGATTGATACGTCTTTCCCTTTCTGTCCTGACTTCAGGCTTGAGTCTGGTCCATCTGGAGGATGGGGAATATGATGCGAGGTGTGAGTGCCAAGAACAAAGTCGACACCGACAACCTTGACAGCTCTATCAAGGGTAAGATCTCCTTGCAACTTCTATTTATTAAAGAGTATTTTAAGAGAGCTGAGTAAAAGCTTTGTCTGCTGCTGTCAGCTTCAGCTGTTATCCATTTTAAACAGGAATGTCTGCTATTTCCACTGATAGCATTTTGCCCTCTCTCTGCACTAAAGCACATGGATTTCTTGATAACTAGAAAGGACTTTACTTGCATGTTGGGCACAGCTACGATAATCTGACAATATCAGACACTCACGAGATAGCAAGCTACACCCAAACATAAAACAAAACACTCAAACAAAATTAATTGACAATATTTTCTGCCTGAGGCCTGCTATTGGACATTTTTGGTCATTTCCAAATCATGATGTCTATGTATAAGCATTTGGCTGTGTTTGTATATGCTGAAAATATTGCTCTTGGTAGGTGATGAAGACGACATGGTGGTGGTGCTCCAGGACTACCCTTCTCCTGAAATCAGCATGCCCATCTACAGAATGGGAGACAAGCTGCAAATAATTGCACAGTACGCTCATGTTTTGACATAAAAGGAATTTGTAACATTGACAGACTAAGTTCGCAGTTTAGGGAAGTAGTCACAAAAAAGGTCAGTTGTTGATTCCTCTTTGTCCCTTTATGGTTATTAGAGAGGCTTATTGGTTGAGAGTCCGCTCTGTCCAAACGGGGAAGGAAAACTACATACCCAACAGCCACGTGGCAAAAGTGTACCATGGGTAAGTAAAATTAAACTGACATCTTCCAGTATTGGCCAAGTTGGTCTATTTAAAAGTGCATCTTTTTTTGGCTATTGCTGCTGATTTTAAGGTTATGTGTTTCTATAAACGGGATTTTATTCATCAGTTTAAAAAATGCCACAAGTATCATCTGAAATTAAACTCATCATGTATTTTCCGTTTTGTTAGTTGGTTGTTTGAGGGTGTGGAGAGGCAGAAGGCTGAAGAGCTGCTCCTTCTACCTGGGAACAGAGTGGGCTCTTTCTTGGTGCGGGAGAGCTCCAGGGAGAGAGGTAGGGACATTTAATGTTCCCAACAGAGTGTGCAACAGGCTCATTTAGTTTGGTTTGAATTCTGTTTTCTGTAAAGGTTCAAATGTGGCATCTCAGCAGAAGAAATGAAACAGTTTCCCATCAATGAGGCCAAAGACTACTAAGCTTAGCCAAACTTCTCCCTACTGAGCATTAATGGACAGATATGAGAGTGGTATTAATTTTTCTTATCAAACTCTCAACAAAAACACAAATAAACATAAGTCCCAAAAACTATTCTTGGAGACACGTCGGAGGTTGTGCAGTACTTTGGTCAACGCATGTTGTGTTTAAATGTGCTAAACTGACTTGACATGACTCTTATTGTAAGTTGGTTTTCCTGTGCAGTTATGTCTGGATCTGAAACTTTATTCATAACACCACAGCATTGACCTTCACGTTACTTCTGCTTTTACTTTGTCCCAAAATGATTGGATCAATAATTATTGATGTTCTTACATTTATACCATTATGTGCATATTTCCTAGAACAGAGCAGTTTGGTTATTGAAAACCTATTGTTAATTCATGGTGTGTGTCATCCTCAGGTCTGTATTCGCTCTCAGTGAAGCACAGGATGGTAAAGCACTACCGTATCTTCAGACTGGACAACAGCTGGTACTACATCTCCCCACGTCTCACTTTCCAGTGCCTTGAAGACATGATCAACCATTACTCAGGTGGGTAGATCCACAGATGATTACATATCTAACTAAAGAGAGAGATGTTGGAAACAGATATTGTGACATGTAGAACTGCAAACAAGCACACAAACGGGCTTATGCTTATCACATGAGCTTAAATAACCCCTTTTTTTCATGTTCTTAATATAGAAGTGTTTTTTAGTCAGTGCTTTATTTTCAATGTATTTCCTGCTCTGACAGAGCATTTTTGGCACAAAACAGGAAATGAGATACAGCACACATGCTTGGTAATAACCACTAGAGCATATACAGTGAAAAAGTGTTGGTGTTAATTATCTCCAACACATCCCTTACACAAGTTTTGTTTGTGTGTTTGCTTGCGCAGTCGAGTGTGCGAGTGGTTCATGCAAATTATGCAACTTAATGCTGGTTCTGTGTTTTGTACATCCCCTATCTTTTTCTCTTCAGACTCTGCAGACGGACTATGTTGTGCGCTAACCTCTCCCTGTCTGTCGGGCACAACCCCGCCACTAGATGCAAGTCCTGGAGCTCCACCTGTAGTCATGCGATGCAACTTTGACTGGAAGAAAGTAGACAGGTACAGAGGAGACTAGGAAAAGATATTTAGTAGTTTGAATCATGTTAGGATAACATGATGATTCTGGCAGATGATAATTTATTCGGTGTCACCTGTTGCTGGCCTTAGCAATAGATTGGGATACAATTATCCTTGTTATGGATTAATCTCCCAATTAATTTATCTATTTATCAATTAATTACTTGAAATGTTAACTATTATGAGAGAAGAGCAGGAAACCATCAAACTGGTACCAGATATGAAAAATGATTGACATAACTTAGGTAATTATCAAAATAGTTGCAGATTAATTTTCTGTTTCAGTTCTGATATATAAGCTCAAATCACGTTTTTTTTTTTTTTTTTTTTTTTTAACCGGATTTTTGATTTGATGACAGATATTTGCACTGAGTTCAACCTTTTTTCGAAGGTGGAAAAAAAATGGTGAATTGTCATTTATGTCTTCATCCCCTCCATTTACAGGAAACAGCTGGTCAGCTCAGACAGCTACAGTGACAATATGGTGAGCTATGGAGTGAGGAACAGCATCGCTGCCTACATGTCCTTCTCTGGTGATCAAGATTCTGTTCAGCTGAGAGGGGACAGCAGGAAGAGGAAAAGTAAATCTATGTATGCACTCCCTGAAAATGACTTCTAAGAGACAGCAAGGGCGGTTCAAAAGATTGGAATGCCCTCAAGTGAAGGTCAATACAGGGTGTCCTTCTCTGAAATGTACAACACACTCCCAATGTCAGCTGAGGGCTGTACAGAATGGACACTTGTATCGCAAACACCGAAGTGTGTTGTAGTTTCCAGTGTGAGCACTTTGGAGATACCCTACCAATTTCACTTTGACTCAGATTATAAAAAGGAAGAATGTGGAGTTAAACTGGATGACGGTGCAATTAAACTGTGATGTGTATGCTACACATGGGCCAAAAAACAAAGCCTGGCATTATGATGGTAACAAGGAGACTTGAATGCTATGGACACTGTTTGGTGGTAGTATTACTGTGTAAATGAGTATTAGTGGTGTTCAAACTATTTTCCTGTGTTGTTTATAAATGGTGAACAGTTGGTCATATTGTGACATGAATAACCTTGCATTGATTGATTTTTTTTTGCTACATTGATGCATTCTTGGGTCATTTCATTGATTTGATAAATGTTTTCACAAACAGTGACACATTTACACAGAGATATGGAGTTACACTATTAAACTAGATAGAGTGTTCATTATAAAGTTGGCCAATACTTACATATATGTCCATTCAGTCTATGTATCATACAGGATTTGGTGTTCAGCAAAAATGATTGTTTGATTGGAAAATACATTTTATTGATGATCCACTTAGTGGAATGCACAGTGTGTGGAAACAAGCGACAGTCACACTATAAATCTATTAGACATGTTTGACCAGCGAACATAAATTCCAACTCTGAATCAGAGGACATGATCTCATGTTGTTCACCCTGTCAGTGTTATTTGTACTGTATGTCAGACATTTTCAGCCTTTGGGAAATTTCTTTAAACTCTGACTATAATGGGCAGAGGTTCTGATAATGTCTAAGTCTCTTATTGCCTGTGACAGCCTCACTATTTACGCATGGTCACCATATGACAGACTGATTGAACAACTGCCATTTAAAAAGTTATAACTAACTGCATATCTTGACTAAAAGCATGCAAACAGTGAATGTTTTTCACATCACAGTGGAATTATTTGTGCTAAAAAAAAAACCTCACACCAAACTCCCCTGTAATATGTTTCATATATGTGTTTGGGCAAGTTCCTCTTTCATGTTTCGTATCTGGACCTTTTAATCGCTGACCCCAAATAGCAGACCTTATGTGAAAACATCAACTTAGGTCGAAATAAAGACAGAAGTATGTGTTGTTATAACAGACTGTGTCTTTTTATACAGTCTAGGGTTGTTATCTTTAGCTTTCCGCTCACTACTGGTGCATTTCAGTCGGAAAGTAAAGTATGACAAATATGTCTGAGAATGTCAGCAGAAGCCCATCAGTCAGTGAGGAAAAGTTCAAGGTAACTGCATGTTAGACATTACTGTTACTGAGACGTGAGTGCTGTCTTACACTTTAAAGCTTTTGGGCCTCACACAAAATATTCACAAAATAAAGTGAAAGTGTTGCAAATTATACATTTATTGGTTGGAAATAAAAAAAAAAAAAGAAGCAAAATTTTGCTTCAAAAACATACTTATTTTGTTTAAGCTTTGCTTTTCACGTGAAATACTGGACTGTTTTACCTCATTAGGCCTCTAAAATATTTAAAGAACAAAGTCTAAGAAGGGAATAAAAGAGGTCATTAGCAGAAAAGATTGAGACATCGGAAACTCACCATGGGGCATTTACAGAAAACGTGTGCTGTCTAAAATCAGTTTCAGGAAGTTGGTATACATCCCAGAACATATGTGCCACAAAGTTAGCAGGCTTGCCAACTTTATTTATTTGTTTTCATTAAATTTACGAGCCAACTGTGTGTGATCAGTCAAGACAAGCTCAGCACTTTATTCTACATCAAAGAGAAGGATCAAATAGTTGTGTTGCCTTGTTTTAAAGTCTCGTAAAATATATGCAAGTAACCGATTGGGAGTGAAGTCAAAAGAGATGTGTGTGTGTGTGTGTGTGTGTGTGTGTGTGTGTGTGTGTGTGTGTGTGTGTGTGTGTGTGTGTGTGTGTGTGTGTGTGTGTGTGTGTGCGTCTGTGTGTGTGAATGGAACAATCAGTGATGCAGACAAACACATCTGGTAACCTACTGCTGTGCCATGCGGCGACTGCTGTCCAGTCAGCATTACTCACATCAGGCTGCCTCTCCAGACCACGTGTAACCAGTCTAAAAAAGACTGGAGACAAAACCATGAGAAAATTGTGCTCCAAATGAATTAGCAGTTCATTAACACCTGTATAATTCATTGTCAGTTATTTATAGATATCCGTAACTATCAGTGGGAACAAAAATGTGAAGAACGAAGGAAAGTTATGAAGATAGGGGTCCATCAAAGGCCACTTATATATTCAAAATAAACTGAACTCTCCCTCAGACCACTCTCTTCATCCATATTTACATCATTGAAGATCCAACGAAAAAAACAACTCTTCCCTGAAGTCAGGCAAGTATTTACTGTAATACCGGCGCACATAGGAAAGACAATACTCCGTCACCCTGCCAATCATCACACATCTGTGTGTGTACATGGTGAAAACAAAGGCCCTCAGTGGGGCGAAGAGCGGAAGAATTACAGCTCAAACTTAACTAAATCAGATACCCGTACGGTGCATGCTGTTTTACAAGAAAAACCCCACGTTCAGGATGACTTTATGATGAACAAACGAGATTCAAAGTTGAGTTCACTGTTCTCCATTTGACTTTTGTTTGATGTTACTAAGATGTAAGCACCAAGGAAAACTCTCAAACAATTCACTCTGGCCTTTACGTTTTTTTTCTTCCTGAATGAAAACAAAAAGAGGAAGAAGAGTTAAGGGGTGTGCATGTCTCCAAGAATGGGATCAAGGCACAGAGAGAAAAGGGGGATAAGTGAAGGAAATTAAGAGATGGAGGGAGATTCCTTTTCCAACAGCCTGTTTTCTGTTAATCAGGTTCTTCTAATCTTACCACATCCTCCCCTCTACCCTGAGGCCCAGCTGTCCAAACCTCTGACTTCACCATTGAATATTCACTGTGGATCTGCAAAGAAATCCACATAAATGTTTCCTTTGCTTTATCAAAAAATACGCTGCTTTAATTAAAGCTGCTGCTTTCCTTCGCCGAAATCTTACTTTCATCACGTGAAAATTTGGATCAATCTTGAAGTGGACATGTCTTGGAGATGTTCTTGAAGGTCAATTTTCATTGTTCATATAAATTAAGATTTTATATAAGTCTTTCTCTTTTATTCTGTTTTCAGGGGTCATATATTTGGTCATTCATCTCTTGACAGAAAATCTTGCACTGTGAGCTGTTGTTACTTTTAGCTTAATTTCGTGTGAAAAGTGACGTTCCACTCTAACTTGAACTCAGACCACTTCCTGCAGGTGTATTATAGAAATGATTCTAAATTTCTATCTTGCTCTAGCTTTAAAATGGACACAGACAGGGCAGCAGCAGACACAAAGATAATAATGTAATTTTATAATGACACCATAAGAATTGCACAGGGATATAACAAATGAACTTACGCTGAGTGAAAAGGGATTTGACAGTTTTCAGCAATGCTGTGAATAACCTCATCCAACAACTGCTGTCAACAACACTGAGTGTTCGCCTCTGAGACAGCACATGAGAACATGGCCTTTAATGTTGAACCAGGGGCCCGAGCCAATACACACAACCAAATCCAAGGCTGTCCAGAGAGCCAGGGAAAAACAAACAAAAACTGAACATTTAAAAAAAAAAGAAGAAAGAGCTCCAAAGGTCCACATCTTTGCCAGGGAATTGGACGGCCTTATGTGATCTGAAAGGAATCTATGATTGCTCCCATTCCTGAAGCCATTTCTCATAAATATGACACAATGTGCAGGGATGTTCATTGTGCTTAGGTTCTTTTTTAACATCTCTGTCTTATAAATTAAAAGGCAAAGGAAAAATAGGTAATAAAACATGGTGACTATCACTAACAGTGAACAGTAGCATCAGTGTGCCATGCTGTGCTTTTTTATTGACTTGAAGGCTGGTTTGTGCAATGAAAAGGAAAATCTTACTTGGCTTCTAACAGCTTCTTTATTAGGCAGACTTGAGTGATCTTGTTAACAGTTTTAGTTAGGTGTGTTTGGTATGAAGCCGAACAATACAGGCGCATTTTAACAGCCAAATAAAAATGTCAAGAAAACTGTGAAGCAAGTTCGAATGGGCAAAAGAGAGAATATTTTTGAAGAAAACAACTTTTCGGATCTGGAAAGCTTCAGTCAGGCCGAGGCACAAGTGAGTTTTTCTGGGAAGCGGTTAAAGGACAGATTTTTGGATTAAAATGAACAACCTGGCTCTGCTGTCATTCAACCGCATAGCTGACTTGGAGCACAGAGCATCCTGCCTGCTGTAAGCAAACAGAAGAGGTGGAGAGATCCTCTCAAGTTCACTTTGCACGAGGAGACTTTCAAGCAGCTCTTTGCAACGTGGCTTCCTATAATTAACACAAGATTCACAGAGGCACTTTATAATTGGAAATTCAGTTGTTGGTAAACCTGAATAAACACAGTTAGTAGTTTAATATACATGCATGTATCAGTGTGCCACAAAAAGTATTGTTAAGTGTTACTGCTTTGGCAGGTAAAACCACATCCAAAGACAAAAACTCTTCATAACTTTAAGTGTGCAGGAGGATCTCGTGTCTCTCTTTCTATTGCCTTCAGCTCCTGTTGAAGCACATCTGTCTCTGGAGAATGACAAGCAGGATGGCAGCTTTAAAGAAATTAGCATCAGGAATGAGTCTGAAGCCCTTCACAGTCAGTGAAATGACAGAGAAAATGAGGGCAATGAAGATAGATCGGTGTCAGGTCAGAACGTGGGAATGAGATGAATGTGTCACAAAGACAGAAAATAATATGTAATTGATGAGACTGGATCCGCTACAGAAGTGGCTAATACTTATTGAAAAGGCTAATACTTATTTGTCAAATATTTTGCAGCCGATCAGACATTAAAATTATTTTAAAAACATTCTAAAAATCATAGTTTACTAAGTACAAGATGAAAGTATAGTGTTCTTCGCTGACAGTCTGAAGCTGAACAAACAAGTTTTAACCGCTTCCTCTTGTTTTTCGCATTTCAGATGTCACAATGCCATGACATCACTGGTGGGTAAAAATATTGTGTCTTTCAAATGCTAACTTTTTCAAGAACTTTTTTTGTGTTGTAAGATTTAAACACGACACAACGATGACACATGAGCATTTCAGCTCCGAGAGGCGCAACATCCTGAAAACTTACACACTATACAGCTCCCCGCAGGGACGCCTACTTTTTTTAAATGTTTTTTTTAGCTGAAGGTGTGTAAGTTTCAGTCTGTGGTCATACTTTCTGAATGACTTTTTTTTATCATGCAAAGAACTGCATCTTTAAAGGAATACACATATTGGTTTTCTGATTAAAAGTTACATAATATCGTATATGTCCCCCATTAAATATGAAGGAACAGGCAGCAGCTGGTTTTCTGAGTTTACCGCCAAGATTGGAAAAAACTGTCTCAATCTCCATGAGAAACCAAAAAAGCGTATTCTATTTCCCAAAATGTTTTATTTTCCTTCACACTTTTCATTGCTACAGAATGAGGTAATGCAGGTAATGAATTTGTTACTACTAAAAACTCATCTACAGAAAAGAAGGGTAAAAAGTTCAAAGAAAAATAATAGAACAATGGTTTTATTGCCATGGAAACAATAATTACACCTGTAATATAAGCATGACGCAGTAAAATGTGATTACTTGCTCAAAACTCAGTCTGATCCTTTGGCTTGTATTTTGTATTGAATTAATGATATTCTGTTGATTATGACACAGAGAGCGACAATACTAACGTGACATGAAACCACCTTATCAGAGTGATAACGCTTCCTGTGTCGACCGTTATAAAGTTCACAAGACCTCAGACCTGAAGTAGTGGTCAGGCGTTGCAAATTAACACATTCACTGACAGAAGACTGACAAGTTTGCGTTTTTTCATCTAAACTTTCTGAGAGGAAAACTGATCAATTATGCAAAAGATCCCTGTGGTTGCGATGCTGTAATTGTTGATCAGTCCTTTCATTAAGAGTATTAAATGTGCTGTTACTGAAATCCAGTTCACATCCTGCGACCCAAAAGCACATCTGACAGCCTTTAAAACTACATCTTTGTTTTATTGAACTTTTCATACCTGTGACTCAAGAAAGTCTTAAATGTGAATTTTGGCAGCATGTTGAATGGAAAATGCAGGAGTGTGTGTGTGTGTGCGTGTGTGTGTGTGTGTGTGTGTGTGTGTGTGTGTGTGTGTGTGTGTGTGTGTGTGTGTGTGTGTGTGTGTGTGCGTGCGTGTGCGTGTGCGTGTGCACCTTGTTGCTTTCCAAGAAAAATGACAGGCGGTATTTCTAACTGCGGCGAAGCAGTTGTTTATTTTATTAAATAATAAAATACTAATGCAGAACTTGAATTGCATATAATTCCTCTCCTTAACAATGAACTGCTGAATGTCTTACTGACACGTAGTCTGCATGGACTGCTTGCAACCCACAATAATTCTTTCTAGCTGCTTCACAACACAGAAATATCTCATCCGTCTCTCTTACCAATAACACAAATAGTGGAAAAGCAGGACTCATCAGTTTGTTGGTCTGAATGTTTCTTAGGTAAGTGCAGTCTTAATGATAATAACAAGCCACCGGTTTATGCCACGCAAGCATCATCCTCACAGATCAACTATTCCTTTATCAGGCTGTCCTCTGGCATGGAGACCATCCACAGCAAGAAGCTGGACATCATCCATGTGGAGGGAGAGACTGCTGGAGCCAAACAGACAAACAGCAGACCAGAGAAGAATGACTGCTTGCAGTAGCTGACGTGCAGCTGACGTGGAGCTTCGTGTGCGTCCCAGACACACACACACACACACACACACACACACACACACACACACACACACACACACACACACACACACACACACACACACACACACACACACACACACACACACACACACACACACACACACACAGAAGCCTGTGCAGCTGGAGGCACTCTAGATGCCTGTCTGACAACCAGCTAGTGAACGTCAAAAGTCAAGTCTTGAAGAGTGGGAGATGGAGCCATGTTTCAATATGTAGTAAAGGGTTGGAATGTACACAGACAAGACAGATACAAATAGGCAATGAGCAGACTGATAAACAGACACACACACTCCTGCAACCATAAACATCCAGCGAGGACATCTTCAAGTTTACAGGACATACAGACCCCTTTCATTCTGACACAACTCGAAATGAGCAACTGTCTCAGATCTTCATGAACTTTCACAGAAAACCATCTATTCTGACTGAAGACATGATCCACGTGTAACATATTATGATGTTTGGCATCAAGCATCTACTCCCTGCACAGCTGTTGTTACAAATATAGATTGCTCTAAGAGTTGAAGGGGATACGATCACAAGTAAAGCTGTTAATTCATATTAAGCATGGCCCTGTTTATTGGATATGACTGTGTTTACAGCATGATGCAAAGTAGCATGTCAATGGAATACTCCCTTTGTGTCCACTGTTTCCACAATGGTTTTGCGTTTCATCTCGGAATTAACAGCAGACTATAGCCTACCGCAGACGGAGAAGTAATGGAAAAACTCATTAGGATGGATCTTGACAGCAGAATTTTCCGAGGCCTGGTAGTGGTGAGGAGATACATGGAAAACTCATTGTGCAACCAAACACCAGCCATATCTCTCGCTCATTTTCTCTCAATTATGTGACCAAGATGAAGTCATCATTACTTAATCTGCCACGTGATGATGCCAGTCTCCACAAAAAAAAATTCATTCAGCAGTGTCCACAATATACAAGTAGCATATCATGCCAGGTATGTTCGGTATGTGATTGGTCTAGGTCTGAGAGGGACCATTTCTCAGTACCAAGGAGGGGAACATTCCTTCATTCCTGCATCCATTCTCCCCCAGACCTTTTCATTACATAATGCACTGGGATGCAGACTCAACATACTTCTATCTTAACCCGCCAACTGTTAAAATCATTAGTGCTAAGTGAAAAGAAAAATGACACGTAGTTCAAAGAGTGGAAATTGAACAGATGCCCAAAAACTGACTCTGTGAGGTGACATATCACGACTGTAATGGTCTACATTTTCTGGTTTACATCCAAAAAGCTCTTAATTAAATATGAAAATATTCAACTGAGAAAATAAAAACAATGCAGCCCTCATGCACAAGGTTGTGTTTGAATGAACTATGATAAGGAGTTTGCATGTGTATGGTTGAATTACAATAACAATATATAGGGAGAACGCTCTAGTTGTTGGAGATAGTCTGACATCTAGTGGGCAATGTGAAAAATCGTTTTAAGAGTGTTTCCAAGAGCCAAGAGAGTGAGCATGATGGGATTCATTACGGAATATGTTTATGTAATTTAAAGTCAAAGTAGTAGACCACTGTGGTAGTCTAATGTTTGACCCTTGGCTCCTCTGCAAGACCAGGCAGGTCCATGGTCCATATTACATTTTGTGCTAGTGTTTACTAGAACTGCTGTTTGCAGTTTTGCAATTAAAATGATTTCCATAGCTCAAATGACACGCAATAAATAAAGGGTGTTTTGGAGCCCTGGGCGAAATTGTCTTCTTCGCCTGGTTGAAGCATTACAGCCTTGAGCTCGCAAATTATGGAGTAAATCCGTGTGTTAAAACGTAAGTGGCAATATCCATCATCAGAATAATTGACTACAGCCTAAAAGTTTCGAATGTGCGCATACCTGTTCAGGAAATGTAGGTCCACATGAGTTCTGTACTGTTTTGAAGGTCTCAGGTAGGGAAGTTGATGCTATATCAGTTGTACAGCTACCGATTAATAGACACCCGGTTCATCTCGTAAAAATAACCATATGATTTCCAGTTAATCGATGCATTTTTTTTTTCCTCTGTATTTTTTTTTTTTTTTTTTTTTTTAATGAAATGCCAAATTGACGTATTCAACCAACAAGAAGCGAAAAGAACTCCCGGAACCTTTTGGGCTCTTAAAACCTCCGGATATCTTCCAATGACGGACCGTCGGGTGTCACACCATTTAGGTCCGTCAAAGGGAAAGTGGAGCACAAGATAGCACATTGCCTTAAATTGTTGTCTATAAATTTAGTATTTTTTTCTTAGAATCTGCGTTGTCAGTACTTTTGATGGACTGCGAGGAGCAGAAAGATACAGAAGCAAAGGCGCCTTCAGTTATCGACCGGTATTACACACGGTGGTACAGAGCCGGTAAATACAATCTTTAACCAATATTTTATAATAACTAGCAGGTTGGTGGCTAAGTGAGCTAACACCAGTTCTAACCAGAGAGCCCGGGGAGAGCGTCATCATTAAATATTTGTTTTAATCAGCGTGAATTCATTATTAATGTTACGAATATGTTATTGTGGTTTTTTTTTCTTCTTCTTCTTTCTATTTAGATATGAAGGGGAAACCATGTGAGGACCACTGCATCCTGCAACATTCAAACAGGTAATAGTGGTGTGCTGAGAAAACGGTAGATAATTACCACCTCACTTAAAATGCAGCTTTATTATTTATTTATTTGTATTAAAATGACATGTTTTTAAGATTTTAGTTTCGCAGTGGACTGCATTGTATTTTTTTTTCCTGCAAAGTAGCTTAAATATTTAGATTAATGAACTATAATATAATGCACAGTCCAGTGCATAGGGTGTCTACTTTTTTTTTTTTCTTTTTTTCCCCCCTCGCTCTGTATATTCAGTGTATTTATGTCCAGATTGTTTCTGAATATTATTCAATAAGGAAAGTTTTGTGTCGGCACTGCTGTTTTAACAGAATGTAAAATCATCCATTACAAGTAACTTGCGGTCACCAACACTGTTTGACTTTGAGAGGGGGATGGGTCAACTTAAATGATTTGTTTGTTCTTTGCAGAATATGTGTTGTCACGTTAGCGGAGACTCACCCAATCCTTCAGAACGGACGCGCAATCAAAAACATAAATTACCAGATCAGTGATGGCTGCAGTCGGCTGAAAAACAAAGTGTCTGGGAAGTCCAAGCGGGTAATTTAACAAAGCTCCAGATGATTTGTGGTTTGTGTGTCTAGATTTGTTCTTGCTCTTTATGTTTCCACCCGTTCTCAAGATGTCGTTTTTTTTTTTTTTTTGTGGTCCTTTTTCATCCCTACAATAGGGGGGGCAGTTCCTCACGGATTTTGCACCTTTGTGTCGGATAACGTGCACAGATGAAACTGAGTACACAATCTACAGGTGAGGGAATAGTCATGTTTTTCAAAGTATACATTTATCTTACACATGCTTGTATGCCATGCTCACCAACACTAATCACTGTTGTAGCTGCATCCGGGGCCGTCTTCTGGAGGTCAATGAGATTATTTTAGAAAAACCTAATCTCCTGCTGGAAAAGGTAAAAAAAATTATATATTTTTACAATGCAATATCATAATTAACATGTACACATCTAGAAACTTTGAATATTTTTGTCCATCTGTAAAGTTGATCATGTGCTAAAGATTTCCACTTCCACTAATGTAAATAATCAGTGATTTGCACAGCTTTTTATATATCTCCTTGAGTTAGGTTATAAATTTGTTTCCATGTAAACGTCATTTGTATATGTGTAAGGAGATTAGATGAGCCTTTAACCCTTTAGGCCCTAGAGGCCCCCAATTGGTGGCCTGGAAGAAGACTTCGCAATACTATTATTAAAATATGGACATATATACTGATATTTACACATCTGAACAAATCTCACAAGTGTTCCCTTTATTTAAAAAAAAAAAAAAAAGTATATTTTTTATAATTTTTTATTGTGGTTGCATAGATATACTTTTTTTTATTATGGGTATGCAATTTTCGAGCAGAGGCCTAAAAAAATAGGTGTGTTTTTAAAAGGTTAACATTCCACATTAGTGAACATGGTCAACTGGATCGTTAAAGCTTCAGCTAATCTTATGAAAACAGATGTTTCAAATGTTTCAATGGTTCTTTGTTTGTCAAATCTGAACAGCCTTCCACTGAAGGATACATCGCTGTCATCCTGCCAAAGTTTGAGGAGAGCAAAAGCATTACAGCGAATCTTCTGAGCAGAGAGGAGTTCGATAGTGTCGCCTCCAAACGTAGCGCTGCCCAGTCACAACCCACTTGACGGGGCTCCAGCTGTTCTTGGAGAGCGTCTTTTCGTCTCGCGCTCACTGAAGACCGAGAACATGATTGCAGAAAATGACATTCGCATGGAGTGACTTAAAAACTTTTGTGTTGGATGCAAGCACTGTGCCTCTGTTATTATAGGTTGTTTTTCAGTGTATATAACTTGGATGAAGGGTCCAGGAAATGCTCAGTTTTCAAGTGTTTTATCTAGTGTTTGATTTTGCTTATTTGATAATTAAGGTAATTGAGGAAAGCATTACCTTAATTAAAAATGACCTGCAGTCAGCTGTTAAATACCGCAAATAATGTTCAGTTGAAAATATTTTTGTAGAATATCAACAAAAACAAACAATGATTTAAGAAAAATATTGTTTATTTTTTGTCTCTTTTATTAACCCTTCCATTGTCAAAACAATAGGTGGTTCAAAACTAGATCTATGATTTCTTCACATCTGTAGCGCCACAACAATACCCAGCATTCTTAGCTGCTCGCCCGCTTACTGTACAAAGATTCTCTACAGCTCAATGTATGTTATACATTTCAGTCATTATCATGCCCTCACCTTGTACCACACACACACATATATATACACACACACATATATGCTTATATGTATGCTTCAAGTACCATATTATATACACAATCTACCATTTAATACATATTGGCCTCATAGGCAGCTTCACAATGATAGTCTTCATCACAAGTACACTTCAAGGTTCCATTTGACACAGAATTAGCTTTCATTTCTTTGTGAGAAAAAAATATCAAGAGTATGTCATGTACACAGAGTAAGGTTTAATAATTACCAGGACACTAAAGTAAGGTCCTGACCTATAAAAGCATCATAGTGGCAAGCTTTATTAAGTGATTTTTTTTTTTTCTTTTTCTTTTGAGAAACCAGGCTTAAATAAAAATGTCTCCAGGCATGAACACTGGAGGGCAGAGTTCTATATTTCATCATTTCAATAAGCTGTAGATCAGAGTCGTCATGAGAACAATCATATTTGGCATTAAATTGTGATTTGTTTTTGTATTTTTCCTACTAACATGGCACATGGGGAATGGTGTAAAATACTGATTACGATGCCAGAGATCCAGGATGTTATGTACCACTTTGGCTAACATTATATAAAGAGTGTCAACAATACAAGCCTATAATCATAGTAGACTCAAACACGAGGATTTGGCGATGATGGCATCATGCATGGTGGGTTTTCAGTTTTCATCTGTTTTTTTTTTTCTTTCCATGTAACTTGTGCAACACGTTTACAGTACACCACTAAACAAATAGGCTTGTTACATAGAGGCACATAGTGAAGACAGATGTATGGCTGAGCTGAGCATCAAGTGGAGTTCTCTCCCAATTTCTGATCAATTTATCAATTCAGTTGCCAACAAAGTGATAAAAGTGATTCCAAAATCAGGTTTGAGCAAAGGCTCGTTTTCTTTAGAGACTCGCATGTCATAGTGTTGGCTGACTGTCTCCATCTTGTGGACTGGGGTGGAACTGGTGCTTCAGGTAACAAGCTATCCTGGAGTAAATCTATACCCTCGGACATTTAGAGCTTGGATCTGCTTTTTCTTCTGCAAATGTTATATAATTCATCATCCAGACAGCAAACTGAAACTGTCTGACCCAAGGCAACCACCTTCACCCCATGGCTCTAGCCCACTCTGTGGTGGGTGAATGCGGATGAGGGGAGTATTTCCTGGATTACACGTTCTCCAGAGAGGCGAGGTTGGCTATGTGCTGCTCCAACGAGAATAGCGGACAAAGGAAGAGACTCTTCTGGATTACTTGCTCTCAAGGAGGTTGAGACCGGCCATGTGCTGCTCCAATGATTTTACACCGAAGCCGTTGCTGTTCTGGCCATTGAGAGCTCCCTCCTCTTTGACAGGTGTGGGTGCATCCTGCCTTTCTCTCCAATCCTGTGGGGAACTAAGGCTAGTCCTCTCTGACTTGTACTGCAAATGGACAGCATAGAGAGGAAAGTAATAAACAAAATTATAAAGGCATGTTTATAGCTATTAAAACACAAAGCTGGTACAATCGATTTTTTATTATAAAAGGATCATGTGACTATTTGTATTTAGCTCATTGTTCTGGTTTTACAGCCCACAACTTTAATGTTTTGGTTCAGTCTCATTGCTCTTTACAGCATTTCTTTCTTTTTCTTTCTTTTTTTTTTTTTTGCTGCGACAAGCTTGAGTTTTCAAAAGCTGTTCAAAATTACAGACACAGCAACTAACTGGTGACCACAATGGAGTTGTAAGCAACTAAAGAGTCAGATATTTAGTTGGTGGAGAGCAAAAAAGAGCGAAAACGAATGTGAAAAATTCCCCAGAAACAACTCCAAATGAACGCTAATGTTGCTTTATACCTGCTGGATACTACAAATTAAAGGCAACTAATTGCTAGCAGGTTTTGTCAACATGGTTGCACCTTGTTTCTGCTGCTTGCTAGTTGCCCCCCCCCCCAAAAAAAAAAAAACAACAAAACATCTGTTCTGCAGGTTTAACAATTATATACATGGATGTCACCTTTTTATTGAGCTTGTTACAGAACGGTAGGAGGGAAAGGACCACAGCCAAGATGCTTCTGGTTGTTTGAATGGATGAGTCCACCTAAAGACAAACAAGTAAAATTAAACAACATAAACACATCATCCCAACAGTTTACGAACTGCACACACACCTAACATTTCCTCGTCGGTGCCCCGCCACACAAACACGCTGCCATTCATGATAAATGATCAAGTGACCGTTATGATGAAGAGACAGAAATGGGAGCCAACACGTATAAAAGAGGCACTCATTAATCAGCAGAGGACATGCTATTCTTCATCTTGTCCTTTTGATTCCAACCTTCGCTTTTATTACAGGGTGACCTAGCTCATCCCTGCCCAAGATGCTCATTAATTCCTCATAGACATTCATTAATCTAGCACCCTGCGTTAGATCATGCAAAGATTAGCCAGTAATGAAAGTGGTTAGTTGTGCTGTATTATGTTGCGTGCAGTGCTTCATTGATACCCAACTGTTTCAGAAAAAATGGTAAAGAATGTCTTTTTTGTAGACTCTGCATGATGGCTAACCAAGAATAACCTATTCAAAAATAAGTAATTCACAAACACAAACAAAAAAAGAGACACTGGGTGTAGTATGGGTACCTTCTGAAAGGTGGCAGTCTTGACCTGTACAGGAGTCTTGGCCCCCATCTGAAGTTGTTGGCACAATGCCACCAGTTTATCCATTTCTGTCATCACCACAGACTTTTCCTCATCAACCAGCTGGAACAGAGAGAAAGATAGCGTGAGAGAGGGAGAGAGACGGATGTCTTTCAGAACAGCAGAGATGGTTTACGGTGACATTTTCCAGGAAGACATTGATAGATTTACTGGAACGGATTTACAGTGCTCTCAGTCAAACACAAATTACGCATCATAAAAAGGGGGGGGGGGGGAAGGGTTGCTTGATGTAATCCATCAGCAACAGCCATGATCTGCTGCTTAAATCTGTTATCCAGCTGAGTTAATCCCTTGATCTCAGTCACAGGGGCC
Source organism: Brachyistius frenatus (assembly GCF_029030835.1). Classification (NCBI taxonomy): domain Eukaryota; kingdom Metazoa; phylum Chordata; class Actinopteri; family Embiotocidae; genus Brachyistius; species Brachyistius frenatus. Next base: position 4,873,484 of record NW_027210601.1, read on the forward strand.
ATCAATCTACTTCACTTACATGCCACCGATGGTCGAAAAACACAAGTTCTTTTGTTCTGGGTAGCACTATTCATGACTGACAAAAGTACATAAAACCTCTTAAAAATGTTCAACCAATGAGGGCAGCACAGGTGTGCTGTAAGTGTGTTTGGTACCACAGAACAATGGGAGTGGAAGGCGAGACAGGGACTCTATTAGCACCAGTTTGTTTGATGTAATTAATCAGAAAGCATGAGCCAAGTTGAAGAGCTGCCCCCCCTCTCCCTCTTCCCCTCCACCACCACCACCACGACCCCACCCCCATCCCCTCTACACATGCATGTGTGCACAAACACACACCCACATACACAAAGCAGTGACAAATGGCAGTCGTTAAAGGCTGTCAAAAGGAGCCGTTTAATTAAATTTGGAGTACCTGGGGAAGAAATTGGTGGAGGGCAAGAGGAAGGAAGCTACTGAGGCCACGTTTGTTTATTGGATCTCAAGTTGGAGAGGAAAAAAGAGGATGGTGCAAGTGTGTGACAGCCTTAATTTCCTGCTCTTGCTGTGTAATTTATAAGGCAACCGTGGCATGCCTGAATGGGTGATACGGGTGTATATTGGTGTGAGAGGCATAACTTGGATGCGGGCACAGGTGCCCGTGTGTATGTGTATGTGTGTCTACATACTGAGTGGGTTAGCAGCTCATCCTTATTAAAAAAGAGTTTGAACAGTTTTGTGTCTCTGGCTTTATCTTTTCTGATATTTCCACACAGATTTCCATCTTTCCATCTTTCCATATTTACCTGCTGTAGTGAAGAAATTTCCCCTCGGGGATTAATAAAGTGTATAAAATCAAATCAAAATCAAATCACTATACTGCAGTCAACCAAATTCTAATAGAAAAGCAAGTTAATACTGTGTATCAAATATTTCTTGATTTAGATTCAACTGTATTCATTTTATTGCCTATCATACAAAAAGTCGTATAAGTTTGATATAATATGCATTTGATTTTCTTTTCAGGTGGGTAATGTGCACAAATATTTTGTAATTGTATTACGTGCATGCACTGCAATGGCATTCAGCCTTAAACTGCTTGAGTATGTGTTCAAGAGAGACATTTAATGCAAGAGCACATACCTTAGTTGAAAAAGTGCGGAGAGATGAGCACAGCTGAAGTCCTTCTTCAGAGAGAACCTTCAAGACAAAGTCACAAAAGACCAAATTTATATTAACATATTTACTTGTGATTTTACATATTTACTTGTGATTTTCACGTTCACAAGGAAGTGCTTTAAAAGGAAAATAGCACAGTCGGTAAATACTACGAGTTTAGTTTTTCCCCACTCTTCTTATCAGTATTCCTTACTGTCTCTTTCCCCTCTCGATACTCTTCCTCTCTGATCTCCCCTGCTCATCCTCAATTGAATAAATCCTTTTGACATTTTGGGCCCTAATTCTACAAATTACTGTACATTAGTGGCAATGATCCCATTTTAAAATGACGCACCCCTCCATGCAACCTCATGACAACCCACGTGTCCGACATGACTAAGACCACACTATATATTTCCACGACACTGATAAGTCCTTGTCATGACCCATCAAATCTGACGGGATGCTTGTATTTTCTGACCTATTGATCTCCCAGCCTCAGTATGTCTTTGTAATGAAACAGCAGATGCATTCATTTACAACCTCAATAAAATGGAAGGAAAAATAGAAGAATGGGTGGAGAGGGGGAGAGATTAGCAGATATGGACACTCATACCTCAGCTTGATGAAAAAGGTCCAGTGTTGTTTTCAGCAGTCCCTCCCCTCTTGGAGAATCGATATGGAAAACACAGTAAATATTCAAGAGAAACATGGGTTACAAAGATGGACAAAACACAAACACAAAACGCATCCACGGAAATCAACAAATGATTAGATGAGGCGTAACGATTTTATTGTCAGAATGAGTCATAGTCATGTCAATTTTGTCAGTCCCTCAAACTCCGCCTGGTAAATAGCTGGAGGCTCGAGAATCTCATTAACACTAAGCCTCTAAAGAGATTCATGTGGATGTTTAAGAGGCTTTGCAGTGTTGAGTTTTGAAATGAATGCAATAGTTTAGCAAGCTGCAGAAATGAAATCATGCGCGTGTCTGTGTAGCGTGTGGTACCGGTAGGCTACCTGGTGAACAGGTACATGTTGTAGGCCATACTGGTGAGGCTCTGGCTCTGCCGGGCGATGTCGTGTTCCTGCTCCTCCCATTTTTCCACCTCTGTGTCCACGTCTGACGACAGAAGACGGAGCTCCAGGCCCAGCTTGGCTATGCTTGTCTGCTCCTGCCAGCACAGAGAGAAGAGCAAAGTATTTCTATACAGGAAAGACTGTAGTATAATATATGTTATTTAAAAAAAAAAGAAAGTATATTAGCAAACTGGGTTCTTTTAATTTGTTTGCACACTTGGAATACCTATAATCAGCATAATCCTGCCTCATGTGATGGTACAGCATGTGAAAAACTGCTGGCCAGCAAAAAAATGCAACATATCACCATACGAACAACAGCAATTCTTTAAGAGAGTGACACCATGCTTCCTGGAGATGAATATACTGCTGCCAAAGCAAGGTTCTACATGTGACATGATGTATTGTGCTGAAAACTGGAGGAGTTTGTGCTGTATGCTACCTCTGCATCCAACTTGACAGCCTTGGCAGTCTTCAAGTTAGCTGAGTGTTTCTACAGGGAGAAAAGAGAGTGGCATTCATCAGACAAACCATTGTATCATTGCAACATTTATGAGGATGGATGGTGTGATACTCACCCCGGGTCTAGGAAGTGACAAATACGGTCTTTTGTCTCCTAGGAGGAGAGAGATATTGTGATTATCTGAACATAGGGTCAAAGTAAAAAAACAAAAAAACAAAACAAAACAGTATTATCATGTGCTTAATGTTTTAATTTGAAATAAATATTTTAGAGAAAACCCTTCTGTTATTTTCCTTTGAATGATCCTGCAGATATCCACACTTTTTCAACCAAGTAGGGTGGCAGTTACGGTTATTGAGTAAGTATAGTAAGGGAATTGTTTTGCTTTATTCACTGCCCACCTCTGGTACATTTTTTAATCTTGCACCATAAATATAAACAGCATGGTTGATTTCAAGTTACGATAAACTCTACTGACATGTTCATGGGGGACGATTAGGAGAAAAAACAAACAGGGAAATCTCTCCGCAGTGTCCTATTGACATTTTAACAGCATTATGGCTTCATGGGAATATAGAGTGTGATGGATGGGATCTTTTCACCCACTGAGCTACACTTTCAAATATTTACTGCATTTTAGGTCAAAGTCACATTCTTGAGGGCAACCAACCACATCTTGGAACTAAGCCAGATGTGCAATGCGTGAAAACACAGGGTTGATGGCACTTAAATCCAACTCTCCCTGGTACAAACATGCATCTATGTGCACATGGACAAACACACAGTACCTGACTATCAACATGTATTTTATGACTCTGTCAATGACTATTTAAACATTTGAGCTTGTAAAGAATGGCTGTCCATGACTTGGACACTTCAGGTTGCTGGCACAATAATGAATAGTGAGAATACTACAGAGGAGGAATGAGTATGTGGTACATGAGTGTACATGGGTGTTCAATGACATTGACGTTATTAAAATACTTCCCACGGCTCCTGATGATTAATTTCTAAAATAAATGTTCATGCTGCTTGCTTTGCTACTTTCACTTTTATTAATGCCACTGAAATGTTCTGGGACACAATGATTCATCAAGGTATTATTAGAGGCTTTGAATCTTTCAGGCGATGAAGAACCATAGACGGCACATTTGTATTGACTTCTCACCTCATTTCTGAGAGATTTTCTGGTTTATTGTGTGTGTGCTGACTGTCCGAATGTGCACATGTGTCCATTAAGTGAAGTGAAACACACCTCGCCTGCCTTCAAAGACGTCATTGATCTCCCTCAGCAGCAGAGCCATGTCACAGAGCTGGGACTCCCAGGCCTCGCAGAACACTTCCAGGTTCTCCTTAGCAATCTTACTGGATGGGTGGAGGGCCAACGTCTGGGCTGCTGAGATAATCTAGACAATTTTGACAGGAAGAAAAGGAATAATAAAATGTGTCTGTTACCATGGAGAGACGTTATGCAAGTAAAAGACAAAGAAATGTAAATGGTGTGGTTATTTTCAATTTAATCAGATGCTGCTGTTGATGTAACTGTTTATGAATTTAGTTTAAATGTATGTAGCTGACAGCCTTCAGCATCAACCTTGTGAAAATAAAGTGATTCAGGTTGATAAGTAAAGCTCAGCATATCTCCTGTGACTAACTTACCATGTGTTTACAAGCACAAGCTAGCAATATGTTTGAAACATATGTAACACTTATGCAACAATTCTGGTCCCTGGACTCAACTGAAGAATAATTTTCAAAAATATAAATTTAAAACACACACAAGCAAGCACACACCATCGCATGCAGTGTAGTATTTAATAGCCAATTACCCTCTGGGCCACCCCAGCATTACTTTGGGCAGACACAGAGAGATATCACCACCACCGCCCTGCTCTGCCTTGTTATTGATTGGATGACCTTTGAACTTAGGAGCAGAGTCATTACTGCAGAGTCATGCGGGGCCTGACATTAGCGCCGCAGGACGGGAACATTCTACATTGCAGGATAATTACTGGCATGGATGGTTTCCAAGAGCAAACATAATTAGATCTGGGATGGAGGACTAGGTGGACAGCATGTTCTCAGCCATTTTGAAGGGACGGCAGGTGTAGAAGGTGGATGGGAAGTAAATCGTCTATTTTCCCTCCCCTCTGGATCCAAGTAGAATATTACCCATGTTTGATTTTACTCCCAGTTTGAGACTGGTGAGACCAGTGTGACTTTGTTGACACACAATAAAAGAGTTGAATGGAAATAATGGGTCTAAATTTGAATTAAAGTCCACCTCAAGTCAATGGGGCATGACATTAATGCTCGAGCCTGACCAATTTATCGGTTGGCCGATTTTATTGGCCGATATTGGCTGTCACAGATATACCAGTGTCATATGTTTTCCAACATGAAAACTTTTTTTACAGAACATAATGCAGAAAAAAGATGCTTGGAGTACATTAGAAATTGTTCTATTAGGTTTTTTTTTGTTTTTAAATATACATTTACAACATATTAATGATGATTTCATTCACAGAGAAGTTCACTGTTTCAAAGCATTGATGTCATTTTGGACAATAAAGTTTATTGCCTGTGTCCCAAGTGTTAAATGATAACCATTTCAATTGAGATATTAAATTTGTTTTACTTCCCAGTATCAATTTCAGCCTAAAAAATACCTATGGTCGGTCAGGTTCGGATTGCTACTACTTTAAAAACAACAATCTTAACAGATCATGTTTAGACAGTTTATGTTACCTGTGGACCAATAACATGGAAGGTCTCCTCAGCGTGTATACAGGTAATCTCTAATGGCTCTGTCCCCGACACATGGCACAACAGGCGACACGTCTGGAGTGAAACATGGATGGAAAATGAGTTTGACTCATGAGTGCTTCTGAGATTCACGAAATATACATCAGGAAATTACTGAATGTAGCTATATATGAGCTAATGGTATTAATTTGAGCCTCAATAACAAAAAATACAATATTATAATCAAAAGTTTATGGAAAAAGCTTCATAGTAAAATAGTTTTTTTTAATATTTTGGTAATTAATTATATATTTACGAAAAGAATAACTTTATTCTCATGCAATATTTCTTTCCAAACTATAACTGCCGCTAGGGTCACTAGCCAAGATAATACACAGCCTGAATATTTCTGCTTAATCTTTGCAAAACAAAATGACATGATTTGGTTGAGGATTAAAAATGCACTCTGCATTTTCATTCATCTCAAGTGGTATGGGATGTTTTGCATAAATAAATGCTTGGTGCAAATTTCATATGTTTTCAACAGCTTCATAACTAATGGCGGACCCACTTTTGACCCTAAGACAGTATTTTTTAGGAACCCAGACTGATAGAAAATTCTGATATCAGTAAATTAATAAGACATAAACTTTCCAACAAATTGTACCTTCTCCTGGCCTCGCTGACCCCACCTACCTCCACCAGCTGCTCCTTCTGCTCCGTGAGCGTACGCGAATATTGCGCCACTGCTTCCAGGTTTCCCTCAGCACCTGCAGCTTTAAGAGCCTGCAGAGGCAACTGCTCCCCGTGAACTTTCAGCAAGTCTGAGGCTCGGCCCATTGCCACTTTATGGAGCTGACAGAGGAAGCAAAGATTAAACAGCAAAATAAGAAGAGAAGGCAGGTTGGAGAAATCACATGAGAAAGAAAGTTGAGGCATGAATTAGTGTGCATTTTGAAGAGGCAGAGAAAAAAAAAAGAGCAGAGATGACACAATGAGATCACAGACAGCAGCAGCAGCAGCAGGTAAGCTCAAGTGATGTGAAAAATGAAAAGTGAGGAAACCAGCAACAGAGACAGAAAAGCTAGTGAGAGAAACTCCATTTGTGTCTATTCAGTGGTCAGAGAGAGTGCTACTCACCTCACGTCTGAGGTCATTGACGCTCTGGCACGTTTTCAAGATGGCCACCTCCATGTCCTCTGTGGCCTCTTTGGCATGGACAGACTGCTGCTCCGATGAGAGAGAGGAAATGGAGAATAAAACATGATCTGGTTTTGCAGGCCCACGCACAAAAACCTACTTGGTTATCTGGGAGAGTATGACGAGGCATTGGAAAAAGACTGGAATGAAAATTGAACTCAGTGCCTTATAGTTGTAACCTATACTGTTCTGAAAATACAAAGCGAGTAAGGCATTTCAACACATAATCTTAAGCAATCAAAATAAAATAATTTAAACCAATTATGTTATTTAAATATTGCACCACAATTTCCCAAATTTTAGACTAGTTGGAATAAAAATGCAGCTAAAACAAATAAGTGTTCTGCTTAACTTGCCACAAAAACAATCAGGAGCACGTACTGAACCGGCCAGAACACCCAAGAATATTTGAAAACTTAGAAGCTTCCTCTCCAATTTCAAAACATTGCAGCATTCTGGTCTTTTCAAGTCACCGCATGACCTTCAATTGCAAGCGCTAGATGAGGGACTACAGTGCAATTATACAGCTGCAGCCCCTCAGAAAAGTTTACAATGAGAAACTGCAACATAATGAGTTGTGTTTTATAAGTCCATCAATTCTGAAGGCTAAGGAGACTCTGCTGAATGGCGAGGAACACTGTGATGTTTCTCTCTCAGCTGAATGAGCCTGGGTAAAAACTATTATTCAGGCGGGTTATTATGCTCTGTTGTTCCAGGAGAGATGTGTAGAAAGAAAGTGAGGAGGCATGGTGAATGAGTAAGTGAAGGGCCGGGGGGTCTAGTCTTAATGTGTGTGGGTCTGTCTGTAAGAGTTTCTGTCTGTGTAGCATGCTGTGTTGAACTCAGTCTGCATGCTACGCAGACACACACAAGAGCGTTCCCACCTGAAAAATACATAAAAGGGCTGATGGTACAGATATTTTCTTTATTGATTCATCTGCAGATGGCTCTCTGGATTAATGAATTACTAATTTGTCTATTAAATGTTAAATTATGAGTGAAAAATTATCCATTACAATTTATCAGGTCTGACAAACACACTAAAACCTTTATATATTCAATTTATTGTTGAATATGAGAAAGGAAAAACAGCGAACTGTCACATGATTGAACAATTAATTATTTGTCAAACTAGTTGCTGATTAATGTTCTGTTGACCAACTAATCTAATTCATTACATTTTGTTTGTAACAGTACCAACTCCCAATCAATTCTTTCACTAACAATAGTAACCCACGCCAAACCTCCTCTTCTTTGCTTGAATTAATTTGTTTTGCATCCTTTTATCACACTAATAATTATCCGTGTCTTACAGATGAGAAACTGCATATTCTTGATATGGTAGCATATGTTTTTTTTTCTTCTGAATATTCCTCTAGTTAGATGTGCATCTGTGCGAGCCTGCCTGCTTGTGCCAACATACCGCCTCAACCCAGGAGTGCACCAGCTGCTGGGTGTCCTGGCGCGCCAGCTGGCACAGACCTAGGATGGCCTGGCGTTGCTCGTGGCTGGTGTAGGCCGAATCAGTAAAGTCCTCTGTCCACTCGACCAGGGCCTCCAGCTGGCCCGCCACGCTCTGCGGTGACAAGGAGTGCAGGTTCTCCCGCAGGCACTCCACACTGGACTGCAGGAGAGGGGAGAGAAGTAGGAAGGGGTTTGGGAGTTGAAGGAGAATTTGAAGGGTAGATGAAGGGAGGAGAGATTGAGGTAGGGAAGCAGAATAATACATTTTACGATAATGGTTTTGCTAACCAATATCTTGGAGGAAAAAAACAAAAACATGATTTACTTATTATCATCATGCACTTTACCTCATCATTAAATCACAATAATTATGGGAGATAGTTTTAGTCAAAGCTGCAAAATAAATTCTGCAAACAGCATCTTAAGTCGACAAACATAAAAGCTGATACATTTTTCCACCTTATCCTTCTTTTTTTCAACAAATTTTTTTTTTTTTAGGAGAAGTAATGCATAGTAAGATGACCAGTTTATGTAAGCTTTTAGTCAATAAAAGCTGCTGAACCATTTATTAAAGACTGTAACCATCTTCAGTCCTCTCATTCCAGGGCTTTCTTCTTCTTCTCTGTCAAATAGAAAAGACCCCCTCACAATTTTTTTAAAAGTGTTAGTTTCTTTCATCTGCCAGCACACAGGGAGGGGAAGGAAGATTTGTGAGAGTGACGTAGGTTTAACGGTGATTCACATAACCGTATTAACCAAATTACAAAATGAGTGATTAGGTCTGCCTCTTCATGTTGATTGTCTGAGTCACATTTGAAGCCACAACAAACACAGGGAATGCAAAAATGATAGTTCTGCCACCACAGATCAGCACTTACACGTAACTAGAACATGATCTGAGGATTTTTGATTGAAACAATAGTATTTCTTAGTGAGACTGTGTTACTGTTGAGAGGGCTGAGCTACAGTGGTTTTAGACAGTTTAAGGAAATGTGTTCAGCATAATGCCTCACACAAGAGGATCATTACTTAACCTCAAGGGGCAGCACGTGTCAGACAAGCATTACTAAACTGAAGCTTTTACTATGATATATAGCGACTCTGATTCCTGAACCTACCTTGAAATCCTTGATGCCGATGTAGATGCCGGCAGGGAGGATCTTGTTCTCCCCGCAGCTCCGCGCCTCAGTGACAATCTCGATGACCTGTTCCAGGGCACAGCGCATCCGGTGGAACACGGCGTCTTTGTTGATGCGTGCCGAGTCACAATCTGGGTGCCTCAGGCAAGTCTTTGGGAGGAATTTGATGTGAAATGGAAAAGCTCTTACCATCGTGTACTCTTTTTCAACTTCTATCTGTTCTTATGTTTTTCAACCACAGTTATTACCATTATGATCATGTGACTTTGAGTATTGCCGTTAATCAAAGCATGACAGAAAATTTGAAATCAAAGAAACCTGAGAAGGCCTTAAATCGTGAAGGTGGACATAATCCATAAACTTGCCCGGAGGTCCAGCATTGATGCACTAGCAGTTTACCTTGGAGGCTGTGAGGAGCATCATGGTGCATTTCTCAAGCACTGCTCTGGCTGCTGCCATCCGCGCTTTCTTCTTCTCATCCTTCAAGTCCTGCATCACACATTCAAACATACCAGATGGCATTGGGTTGCTTTACTTAACTTACAACTTTTGAGAACTCTCAGGGTGTCCGAGGGACATGGAGCATCAAAAGTATTCAACAAATCTCTTTCATGCTGGTATGAAGGGACACCCAAATATAACACGGACTCCTGTCCAAGTTTACACACATGAAACTTCATAGGTTGACTGTCATCTACCAAAAAGAGATGCTACCAGAATAGAAAAGAAGATAGGCTATGTATAACCTGCTGCACCCTCTCCATGTATTTCACGCCGAAATAGACTGCTTGAATTATGTAGATACAGGATTTAGAAAAGGCAGCTGAATCAACTCATCTTTGGGCACTTCGCCATAGATTACAAAGACGATGTGATTATCTGTCATTATTTTTGCCTCTGTGCTCGCCTGGCTTCAATAGATGAAGATGGCAGAATTTCTAAAGCGATGTGCGCTTGTGCATGGGAGTGCATGAGTGGGAGTGAATACAAAAAAAAAAAAAAAAATATGATAAAGAAAACAGGGAGGCAAATGAGGAGAGCGAGCTTTAGCAGGAGGGTTGGTGAAAGACGTGATGTGTGTGTCAAAACACGAGTCCCAATGATATTCAGAGAGAGGGATGGTCGATCCTCCCTCCCTGTCTAGATACCGCAGCCGTTGCACTTTCCATCAACTTCTGCAGGCAAAGCGCTTTAGCAGCCGAGGCTGAATGTATGCATCAAAGTAGGATTAGCAGCCTTTGACAGCACAAAGTTAGAACCCCTAAGTTGGATTTTTTTTTTTTTTAAGCTTTGAGCAAAAGTTTTGTTTTGCAAATTTGCAACAGTATAGCTGATATACTGCAGAGAGAATGGACTGCTGTAAGCATAGGGTAGTCCACATCGACAATGAATCGTGATGTGAAGAGTCTCCGAGGTATATGATTCATAACTGACCGGTGCATTTCTTTTATGGACTGAAACATGTGTTGGTAAAAAGAACAGATACCGAAAGAAATAATGAAACTTTGCAGAAACAAAGGAAGCCTTGCGGATGCCTTGTTACTTTGTAATTGTTTGATCTTTTGGGAAGTGTAAATATTTGAGGCTTGAATTATTGATTTGTTCTGAGTTTGCCTGCGCAATCATAGCCCTAGGTGCAGCAGGTATCAAAGTCGAATTTCACCCCATGCGTTCACATTCAGAATATCATGTTTACAAAATTACTGTTTGCAAGATTGTAGCTACATGAATGAACAAAATGTTTTCCAGTGTTGCAGCAATGAAGGGACTAATTACTGCACGCTCTTACACCACATGATAAACTGTACACTTGCTGAGTTTTCATTGAATGTAAGATTTCTTTGAGAGTGTTTCTGCACATGCTACTCACGTTCTGTCTGTCTCCTGTGAGGTGAGCAAACTCCACCATCTCGTTGCCAAACTGGCTGAAAATCTGAACAAATTCCTGGAAGGTGCTGACTCGTTCCAGATGGTCGAGGGTTACCAGAACCTGACGAAGAGTGAAAGCATCAGAGAAGTATGATGAATGGCCACATAGTATGTTTTGTGATCTTCCAGTCCCTCCGTACTGCAACAGTGTATTTCTGATGCTGCCGGGCATAGACAGAAATGATTAAAAAAAAAAGAAAAGCAGAGGACATTATATATCATGTCCCAATCCTTACCTCGCAACAGAAATTGGAATGAAAGTTACTAGATTAGTGGTGTGTAGCATGTTTCATTTAGACTTCTTACTTTTGTTATTCCAGTACTTCCTTTTGTAGCATTGCCGGTTCAGTGGGATATCATTATATCAGTGACATCCTACATAAAACCCTCAGATTTAAAAGCTCCTATCCTGCATTTCAGTTAATAGCCGTCGATGTAGCGGCTCATTTAGCTGCTGAGAGTATGCTAGCTGGCAGCACTAACGCAGCAGCTCTTATCCATGCTGTACAAAGAGGAGGAAGAGATGTAATTGCATTTGCCAGTAATGGAGAACAGGGGGCTGTCGACTGTCTGTCCAAACAAGGCTAACCAGTCATGATTAGGCCCCCTGTTTCCATTCTTGGCTCCCTCTACAGCTACACTGTCTGGCCAAGAGCATAGCCAGGTACGATAGAGAGAGACAGACTCAGGCTCTGGCTTTTTTTTTTGTTGCAGCCACTGAATGTGCTGCTTCCCTTCAATTACCTCCACAGTACTCCTTCAGAGAGCCAGCGCTTATCTATCAGAAAATACAGGAGTCAGGATGGAGTTTGCTTGTGTGTGTGTGTATATTTGTGTGGGCCAGTATGCTTGCGAAAGCAAACTGACTGGTTCAAGGAAGTGCCATTTCACATGTGAGTGTCTCACCTTGTTGCGTGATGTGATTATCTGTTTGATGACGATGCGGTCAGCCAGGACAAGGACTTTAGTGACGGAGGAGAGGAGCAAGCGGGCAGCCTTCACCATCCCTGTCCTATCGCTGAACACTGTGACACGTCCGTCTGACTGGGATGGCATGGCTGATCCCACGTCTGTCAGTTGGGCTATGGCATCACCTGGGAGATCAGAGAGAAGGTTTTTTTTTTGGTGTACCAGTTTGTTGTTCTTTCTCCCGAAACCATTCCTGATACCTAAATTTTAGGTGTCTGCCAACAGTGAAATCTGCTCAATATACATAATGCTCACAGTTTTTTAAGTTAATTTAAGGAATCCTTATCAACATGTTAAAGTTATTCTAAATGTTTTGCAAAGAAAAGAAATAAAAAGTCCAGTATCAGTGGGGCTGAATCCAGCAGTGAGTTTTTCAGACTCCAAACTCTATTATAAAAACTGAGAATCAGATTAGGGAAGGTCAGGCTGCAGAAGTGATTTCAGCGAGTCGGCTGGACTGCAGTGCCTGTGGAAGCAAAAGCTCAGTTTGGATCGACCACAGAAACGGACATGGTTGGCCTTGAAGACTTTCTGGCCAACTGTCGATCAAAAAGTAGTTGTAGGCAGACTCAGAACATGCTGGAGGGTTTACATATCCCATCTAGCCAGGCAGTGCCTTGGGACCTGTGCAGAAAGAGCTGCAGGATGTGGCTGGGCAGAAACACCTCTAAGGCCACTGTGTTTTGCCTGCTGTCACCGAGATCTGGACCCAGAGAGGAGACAGGAAATAGAAGGATGTGCAGTCAGTGACCAATTTCTTAAATGCCCTCTTAGTTAGTTCAGACAGTACTCCGATATGTTCTTCCAATGTACCACTCTCTACCTTGGGAGTACATATTGTCCCTGACAGTATGAAACCCAATAGTACTATATACAGCACAGAGGTACGACAGCTATGCCAACCTGTTCCAAACTCAACTGGCATGGTCTCTGTAGTGAGCCATTTTGAGGGCTACAAAACATGGCCAGGCAAACACAATTTAGTGAGGTCTTCCAATCTACCACTCCTCATCTCTGGGAATACAAATCCTCCTGGACGTCTTCCTACAAGTATGCCAATGAATTAGTAATTCGGTGGTTTCCTTGTTTCCTTTTTTTACTCTTTCCAATTTGATTATATTCCCCACAATAGGAAAAGAATACTAGTTGGGTTTTTTTTAAACTGAAAACCTATAACCAAAATACCTTCTATCAGGAGGAAAATGTCCAGAGTTAAATACAGAGATGAGGAGGGAAATGGAAAGGAGAGGGAAGGGACGATAGGTTGCTATCAGGTCATGCAGCTTGGCTGTCTATTTGGTTTGGCTGGTCCTTTAGAAGAAGCAGCACTGACGAACTGATTGCATCTGACAGGCTGTTTTCCAGTGCCAGCCCTTCTAACCAGTTAAAACATTGAGGCCTGACTCACAAAGAATGCTGTACAAGCCCCATGACGCTACCAGGGTGAAAAGCAGAGGCCTGAGCTAACCCTGTCCTCTCCATTCCTAGAATTTAAATTCTATGGAAAATTACTTTTCATAATCTTAAATGTAAAACCAAGCTTCAACACTGGCCCCTTAATCCTGGAGTTTATATTTTAGTGTAAGAAACTGTTTTACTGTATATGACTCAAGCATATAGGTCTTCTGAATTAAAAAAAAAATTCTGATCGATTTATTATTCATAAGTGAAAACTTGAAAGGCTAATCCGTGATGTGTTGGTAGTGTATGTTGCCTGGCTTTATGGATGGCAATCAGGTTGGAGGAGGCAATGAGGGATAAAAATGATCAGTTCATTATTTAAAATTGTTCAATACTCCAGTTTATAGCCCTCAGCATAGCAATCAGCATAGCAACAACGTTAAAGATAGTGAACATTTATCCCAGCAACACGTGCACATTAGCCCAAAGCACCATTGTGCCTCAGCACAGCCTCACAAAGCTGTCAACATGGCTGTAGACTTCTTTCTGTGTCAATTGTCAATTATAATCTTCATGGGTAAAAAAATAAAAAATGCCAGTCCTTGATGAGTTGGTGCACTGCTTAGAGGCAAAAATGACACTTAAATTATGCCTAAATGTTCAGTGCTTAACCAAATGTTCGTCATCATATCCCTGCCGTGAGGGTGACATCATCATGTGTCCTGCATCAAGCATGAAAGAGGGCTCAACAATGTCGGTGGTCTGGATGTTTTTTAAAGTGCGAAAAAAGGGATAGCAAAGTTGCTATTTGTAATGGTTGTCTCAGGATCAATGTACAGTTTAGTATGACAAGAAATATTACATGAAAAAGAATGTCATGTTTCACATAACTTCATTTGAAGTAGGGAGTGACGTAATGTTTTCTGCAAATAGGTGGAAAAATATGTGCATAGATCAGCTTCAAAATTCCATATTTTGCATCTCTAGCATCTGCTATGAATTTATCTTGATCCTTACTAAAATATTTGACATCTTTTAACTCTGAGGCAGATAGAGAAAGTGAGATAGAAACTATGTGAATGTAAGAATGACACTGAGAAACTGAGTGAAACAGACAGAGACAGAGATCCAACACAGATTGCCTTCACTGACCTGCCTCATTGGATCTCTCCATTGCTCCGATGATGGGTAGGATCTAATTAAACTAGTGCTTTCAGCCTGCTTTTATTTCATTCATTATAGCACACAAGGCTGAAGCCTGTCTGATTAAACTCTCCCTGTGGCTAGGTGTGAGAGAAATGTCAATCCTTTACTAACTAGCCCTTCTCTCTCCTGCAGACTGAAAAAATATTTTCCATCCCTCAAGATGTCTCCATCATTTTATAAGAACGGGCCATGACGAGACCGGACACAAAGTTTTTTTTAATCAGGGAACAATTGTGCTGCGTCTGTCAGGAAAAGTGCGAGGGAAAACTGTGAAAACACCTCCCTAAGAGGAAAGTGAGAGTTGCAATGTATTAGTCACAGTGGGCAACACACATTTGTACATGCACGCACACATAAACTCACACATATTCTTTACTTGGTGTCACCTATGCGACACAGATTCACACGCACATTTTCTCATCAGTCTACTCTTCTCCCACCAGCACTCTCTTTGTCTGAGTTTTAGTCGTCTTTACGAACCAGCGCTGTGTGGGGATTAAACGCTTTGCTACACAAGCTGGTTCCCCCCCCCCAGCATAAACCTATTATCACGGTGTTGTGTCTAAATTCTTATCCAGTGTGATATTGTTTCCGGTGTGCTCTGCAGAAGGCTAAATGAGGTCCTTGTTTGTCTGATAAGAGCT
The DNA here is from genome assembly GCF_029030835.1 of Brachyistius frenatus. Lineage (NCBI taxonomy): Eukaryota > Metazoa > Chordata > Actinopteri > Embiotocidae > Brachyistius > Brachyistius frenatus. Next base: position 4,888,861 of record NW_027210601.1, read on the forward strand.
GAGTATGCAGATGTGAGGAAAAGTTACACCAAGCCTGTGGTGGTGACTACCGAAACAAAAGGTGGTTTGGACTAACAGGAAGATACAGGGTTGAAATGTGTCTTGAGTGTGTAATCTTATACAGCATCTTAACGGTAAATCATTGCGAGAAAGTGTAGAGACAAAAAAGTAATTTCTGACAAAACCATCACCACTGCACAATTAAAAGTAATACGATTGTAATCTTATTACTTTTTTATTTTATTACTGTCCATTCAAGCCTCTATTTTTTTTTTTTAATGACAATGATTCTGCTGTATTTTCAATCGGGACATCAGATAGATCAAAACAAGTGCTCAAAATCTCTCCCTCAACAAATGACCACATGGAATTACAGCACATGTTGCAGAGCAGTGGATATTGGCAACACAATAAACCCAAAGCGATAGACACTGACAAAAAATACTGGGTCAATGGTCTAATAATGACAAGATGGTAAGAGACTCAAGCTGATTATTTTTATGTTCAGTGATTAATTAAGTTTAAAACAGACGCTCTACCCCTTTCTGTTGTCCAGAGTTGATATGCAGGTATCATGACAGGTATCATGATGAGTTCTGCGAGCCCACTGAGAATTACATGCACCTCGTTGTACCAGACATTGTAAGGATTTTCCTGCTGTTTAAATACAATGTAATCTTCTCTGAGAGATTCATCAATGATGATCAACGATCTGAGGTTTGTCATTTTTTTTTAACGTTTTGAGTCATCAGTGTTTTATTAGATTCAGTGGGAGCATTTCATTGATACAATCTGAAATTTACTAGTCTCCTTGGTTAATCTCAATATTAATTTTATTCATCATATTTTACTAGAATATGTAATAGCTCATATCAGGCACCGTTATAACCAAATCCGGGGCAAGTCAGGTCTGCCACCTAGTATGCAACATGTAGGAAAAGGCAGAAATGTAGCCTCGGACAGAAAGGCCCAGCCAACTGGCCACTCCAGACCCTGCAAAAAAAAAAATTAGGGGTACTGACTTATTGAGAAAATTGATCTTCACAACAAAGAAGCAATCTATGAGGCCGTGAATATCTAGACAATTACAACTTCTTCAATCTCACCAACAGCCTGATGCATAAAGTTCCCAATAGCCCTCTAACAGTGCTTTCCAAGCCCAAACAGAGACATTTATTCCCTACCTCCACACTGCACTATTGGGCACAGCAGCACTTTTTTCAGCCTTTATTTCCAATTTAATAACAACAATGTCTTTAGAGCACTCTGGAGGTCCTCTGGTGTAATACTGTTTGATAGCTAGGCTGTCCCGACTAATTGAAATGTGCTCAAATTTGATAACACTGTGAAGCCTGAAGGTGACACTTGATGCTTTATCAATCTGTCACAGTTTGTCTTAACAAAACACTAATGAGCCAACAGCTTATTGGCTGACCAGCTCAGTACACCCTCAACATCATTAAGCCAGGACCAAGACAGGAAGAAACAGTATCCACTATAAAGACGCCTTTAGGATGAAGGACCCTCACATAGTTTTTCAACACAGAGAAGTAAGTGCCACCCCTGATCCCTACAAAAGAGAAACACTTGACAGTGTTAAGTTTAAGTGCAGCAATTCAGCAAAATGTCAAATACTAATGACGTCCTGTCAAAAGATGCCTACCTGCTCTGCGCGCCTCAAAGCAGGCTTGCCCCATCTCATCCTTCAGCTCTTGGTTCTCTGTGGCAATGGCCTCCCCGACGGCAACAAAACGTCCCACTGCCACGCTCACTGCCTGTCCCACCCTGTGTATGGCTGCCAGGGTGTGTTCAGACTTCTTTGGCTTGTCTTTGTGGTTGATTAGAGTGGTGATCTGCAGAAGAGTGTGGAGAAGGGAAAAAGGGAAAGCAGCACATTTTTTGTCAGAAAACAGATTCAGTGTAACTCTTGAGGGGCCCCATAGAATGGTTTCTCAATGTAAAAATTGCCCACCTGTTGAATGAATGAATAAATAGCACAATTCACTGCAATTTCTGTAGTAGTGGTCTGTAAGTATTTCCCCCAAAAAGAGGTCAAGAATGCCCGAGACTAACAATTCCCAGACTGTGGTTTGTGTACAACTGGTGGTACACACAAGAGCCATCCTGAAGCCAAATGGTCCCAGTCAAAAGAATTTTCAGTTAATTTAATGTTACTACAGACAAGTTAATACAATTGCACATCATATTATAATGGTGTAGAAATGTGCTGTTTTTATTGAAATACTGCAGAAACAAAATTTGCCAGTGTTTAGACACAGAGGGTGTCGTGACATCGTGTGACAAACCATTATGCTAACATTAGCTTAGCACAGTTTGATTCTGACTCCTGGGTGGTTGATTTAAGCAAGCAGAATGAAATGGATACAAGGTTAAAAAAACAAAAAAAACAGTGAAGAGGCAAGTGAAAACTCTAGAGAAGAGTCAGAGTCGGCAGCTGGACTGCCAAGTGGCACTATTTCTAGCAAGAGATAAAAATGTATTCTTTTGTTTTGAAACAGTACCCTTGTTGTTATTCAACCCTTCTGAATCACTGCATGGTTAAATCTGTGAATTTTATTTGATTAAATAAACTGTTAATATCTGCAGTGGGAGGTGGTATTTAGGAAATTTGGTTTGATACATAAGGGTACATGATTTGAGAAGTTTGGGAACCATTTCCCTTTGACTATATACACAAGCAATGCAGGATGCCAACTAGATATTTTTAGTATTGAATAATCTGATGACTTTTTTGATTAATTGATTAATAAATCATGATTTTCTATTGACCCCTCTATGCCTATATTGAACATTTAAACCAGGCGGATGGGAAGACATTTTGCAAGTTGCACATTGACAAACTAGAATTATAACATCTTGTTCAACAGAAAACGTATGCTGTGATTATATCTGAATAGAATCTTCAATAAGAGAGTATTCTGAGTATGGATCATGCACTATTTTTGCTAGTTCAGCTCTGGGTAGAGATTTTGGAATTCAGCATGACATTTACGTACAATGAGTGTCTAATATGGGACACGGACACACACACACACACACACACACACACACACACACACACACACACACACACACACACACACACACACACACACACACACACACACACACACACACACACACACACACACACACACACACACACATTGCCCAATATCACTCACACCATATTTCATAAAATGTGAAAGTGCAACTCCAAGCACAACAGATGGCACATGCATGCATGTTTTGTGTGACATATACATGACACTGCTGGGCACAGAGAAAAAACACACACATGAAACTCAGGTGGGTCCTTTTAGTGGTAATTGAGGGTATCAATTATGAATGGGTAGAGCAAATTACCATCAATTATTTTATTGATTGCTTCCACTCTCTCCAGCTGTTATCATTGTGGCTGTGAGTGGAGCTGTGTGCGCCAAACCATTTGGGTCAGGAAGTGGTGGGTGGTGATTTTAATTGGTCCACAGCTGCAGGTGGTCTAAGTGGGGAATCTTTTACAGTAAAGTCTTTGTGGGCTTCAGAGCACATGCTGGCTCCGCCGAGCTCATATGGCTGTTTGAACAAGCAGCATTCTGACACAGGAATGTAACACACCGGGCTGTCGCCTTTTACCCACAAAAGAATCTGAAGAAATTCTTTGAGATGTGTTTAGATATATTTGAGGTAATAATATATAATATAATAGCAGAAAAAAAAGAAAGAGGCCAACTTGTCACCAAGCAAACTGCCCTCATTTAGCATAAACCAAACTAAAACACTGGTGTCTATTTATTATCTGGTTCTGATCCAGCCCTATACGTGACTATCAAAGGCAGACTTAAGGCAGTCTTTTTTTTTTTTTTTTTCAAACCTCTGACCAGTGCCTCCTTACTCTGAATCTAAATTAGACAGAGTCAGCAAACTTGCTATCCTGTGAGACAGGTCCCACATTTAAAGTGTACATCATGCATCACTCTCTGACAGTTTCCTCAAGCATTACAGAGTTGCAAAAAGTGATTCTGACGTGTTTAAGTGCTAAGGGTGTTTCATAAAATTTGCTCTGCATACAAACTATGTATCGTGGCAGTATGGTACCTTTGAAATGTTGGCACAATAAATGGTAATTAAAATTCAAAAAGTATTGGAAAACTTCTCAAGAGTTCACCAAATAAAAGTAGAACATCTGTTTTTACTCTGACCTATATGTGCCTTAGCCAAATGAAGGTGCTTCAAAGCATAATGAAAGACTGGATTTGTAACAGTGTGTGTTTATATCAGTATGACATGATGAGCTGCAATGGCTGCTCTGATGAGAAGTTGCTTCAATAGCACAAACATAGTTTAAATAAACTTGCTTTACACTGTTACTGTCTTGTTCTCTTTCTACAAGTCCTCCTCTGTCACTAACACTCCAATAGCATCACCACATTTCTCCAATTTTCTGAAAGAAGCTGTAACTTGTCAAACTGCTTCCTTTCTTGCTCTCCATTCTCTAACAGAATAGTGTTCTGTAGCGAGATCATGACCCTGAAGTGCTCATGAAGCCCTTATTCTGGTCCGTCACTAAATGTATCACTCTGCCTTTATTATCTCAGTCTTCGAGCTTCTCGTCCTTCGAGCCCAGTGTTTTGCACTGACTCATCCTCACAGAGTAGGATACTCTTTAGAAAACATTGACGCCGGCTGGCTGGACATTATGCAGCCTAACAGAAGAAATTAGGTCACTGTGACACATGATTCAGGCCTACATTATGAGCAGACTGTTGTTAAACATTGGGTGGAGCTCGTGTTATACAACATTAATGCATTTGTGATGTAAAGTATGTTTCTGATGTCGGAAATGTTCAACTGTGCATGGTGTGGCCATGCATGCAAGTCTGAATGCATAAAAAGGCATGCGTGTTTTCCCAGAGGGCTTGTACCAGCAAGTGGTGACACTATCACTGAGGCTGGCCCCAACCCAGAAACAAGTGTCAAAGGGAGGTGAGGGCATGAGAGAGGAAGCTAACCGGTGAGCGAGAGCAGTGAGGACTACAGAGAGAGGAGTGGAAGGAAAGTGAGGGGAAAAAAACTGTTTGAAATAGACAGGATGGAAACAAAGCAGGGTCAAAAGTGACATCAAAAGACTGCTGACTACACATCTTACTGTGTGAAAGAACTTCTTCTAAACTCCAGCAGCTGAAGTTGGTAAAATTAGTTTAACAAGTTTAACATGGTGGGTCTGTGAAAGACAAATAGCTAGAAAAAGTCCCTGCGAGTTACAACGAGGGAGCAGAGAACAGCCACTGCCTGGGATTTCCACCATTAGGGATTAGGTGGGTACATTTACAGGGCTGTGCAAACAGGAAGAGAACAGGGTGGAGAAGGCATAATATTGATACAGTGCCATCGCAGAGAAGAGGTCTTTGTGTTTGTGTATGTATCAAAGGAACTTGTATCATTTTCATTGTACAGAGAGAGAGGGGGGGAAAAAAAGTGTACATTCCTTGTACATTTGTCAGTTAAACACTTCAGAATCTCGAAAAAAAAAAAAAAAAGTATTTTATGTTCAGAATATCTTTGAAGGGGCTGGGTATTGATTGAAAAATTTAAGTAAATATGAAAGTTTCTTGACAAAAATAGTATTTTTTGATAGCTTGCAAAACTATTCCATTTGACCACTAGCAGCACTGTGAAGTAATGTTTTTATGAGAAGGCCTCACTTTGTTTGTATAGCGCATGCACACAAAGATGCAAACACTGCTACCCAACACGTCGTACATTCCTGCTGCAACAGTGGTGGCAGTACTACACAAACAAAAGCAGGAATGTGCATATAATGAGGCAGAAGATGAAGACTGACCAAAACTTCAGTTTGTTGTGAGCAGCACATTCTCCCCCCCAAAAAAAGAAACACCAGATGAAATTAAATACTTCGCTAATAAAGATAAACCTGTTGACTACTTTCAAAGATGACTCCAGTAGCTGAAGTAAAATAAATTTAAGTGGCTCAAAATTTGACTTAATTACAGAAGAAAAATGTGGGTCCTGAGGCGGGACCAGCTGAGAACCACTGGTTTAAAGAATTGCAAAACTGGCTTCACAAATGTTTCATGAGTAAGGAAATTCATTCAGCACATACGTGTGAGACAAACAATGTAATGTAAACATATCTGTGTTTGAGAACACTCCAAAAACAGTTTCTGAAAAAAAGGCAAACTTTATAAATGTCAGTGCAAATAAAATATTGAACTCTTACTCCTTATAGATAGCTGTTCAATCATTGAGACTGCCTTCAGGCCACAGGTTACGAGTTTACTTTGTGTGTCTATTCATTAAAAATGTCTCTTCTCGGTTGGGTCTTCTTTTGTCTGTTTACCACACACCCTTCACTCGGCCAGCCTGCTGTGCTCGGGTGCATTACGACAACGCTTGACTGCCAATGAGCGCTACCAAACGAGCTGCATCGGGCCCAAAGTCTCCGAAATCCCACAGACGAGTATGAAATCTGTTAAATGAGCACAAACGTTGCTTTAGATGCAAAGTCAAAACTCGACAACAGATTTGTTTATTGACAGGGAAAACTCATGCCTCTACAATCTAAAAAGAACCGAGTCCCTCCTGGTCTGGGTGAGTCCCCTGTGCTGTCCTGGCTTGAATACAGAGGGCTTTGTTGTTGGGGAAAAAACAGCTTAATGTTCCATCTAATTCAATGACTGTGTGGAGCCAAGTTAGAACGTACATGGTGATATATGAAGTAGCTCATTTGTCCCTTTCACTCTGTTACATCACCATTTGGAATTAATCAAAATCTGACTTTTCTGATTTGAGAAGAAAAACTAAATGTTGTATCTTTGGACTTTTATGAGCAATGGGAGCTCTGCTCTTACACATACAGGTCTTTATATAATCTCTTTTAAGATTTTACTCACATTAAGGCTGCAGAGAGAGCTTGTCCAGCCCTTTTTATTTTTTACTCAACTCAATTCCCAACCATTCATCTCTCATCTCTTTGTTGTGCATAATTAGGATGTCAATTATAAGACCATTAAAAAACAACACCAACTGAGCATTTCTCTGAGCAACACTACTCACAAACAGAGTCCACCCATTGGTTAGCAGGAAATCTAGACTAACACCTCAAGGACACAGTCACTGACTATAAATCAGCGGGTAACAAAAGCTGGAAACATTTGTGGCTGCCTCCCATGGCTACTGGCTGAGTTTCACTGAATGGCATTGCTAGGAGAAAGTTATCAGTCATTCTTTCTCTGTGACTGTCCTTAGTTTGTGAAAATGTTAAAAAAAAAAAACTAAAAAAAAACTAAAAGTGTAGATAAATGGGCAATTTGCGAATAAAAATCGACTTCACTCAAAACAAATCAATTCAAAGCCTCTTCAAACGTGTGTCAATCTTTTAATTTAATATCTGCAAAGAATCCTTTTCAAACAAACCCAGTGAGATAAGAGTGAGTGTGGACAAGCAGATCCTGGGGCCTCTTGGGGCTTTTATTGAACGCACGTAAACATGCATCACAAAACCGATCTTTGATATTTTAATCATAACATAACTCACTATTAGGTCCATAAGCTGGACCGCACAATTGAGTGGTGATTCAAGGGACCAGAGATCTCGCAGAACCTTGCTTGATCAAACTCGACTTCAGAGAAAAACAAGCATGGAGGTGCACTTTCTGTTTCCGCGTGTACGTTTGCACGGACAAACGAATTAAAAGAAAATAAAACTGTGGCTGACGTCATGGCTTAAAAAACTAAATTAGTATGACTTATACATTTTGTCGCACGCCCCGAGGTGAGTTGGAAATAAACATTTTATTGGTACTGTCAAATGGGGTTTTTTGTGGCTACTGCTACAAGCTAACATTACTGTTGTTTGTACTGAGGTGGAGGGAAGAGTGAAAGCTGTGATAATCACAAATGTAATCACTTGTATACATTTTCTGACCTTCCACTGCCATGTAGATTTTGTTTAATATGAATATTACTTCGGTGGTAGTAACACTCCCAGCTTGCTCTAATTCACTGCGACATTCCCGAGCTGCTCCTTTCACACTGCAGGATTTGAAATATGGGGGACTTCAATACAGTCTGTAACATTATGATTATGTATGTAAACACCTCACACAACAGGATTATTTGGACGGATAATCAATTTAGATAAACCTTGAATCTAGAAAATCTTCACAATTGATGGGACAGGCAAATTTGTGTTTTTTTCCCCCCCATACTAGGCCAGTCTAAAGCAAAAAGATTGAATGTTTTTATTAAAAACATAACTAAGTAACTCAGACCTCATTCAGCCATTACAAATCAAAGTCATGGATTTGCATGTGTGTGAATACATGGATGTAAATTGAAGGAGAACAGTGGCTATCCATCTACAGTGACAACACAGTTCATTTTTTGCCTATGTAAGCAAGTGTTTGTGTGTTTGCAGAGGAAAAGTATTTACTTTGCTGCAGTCCTGCTGTATGCACAAGTTAAACCTTTTTTTGTGTATGGGCAAGAAATAATTGGGCAGTAGTTTGTGTGAGGAGAAGGAGCTGAGGCGGAGAGAAACAAAAAGAGGTTTAACGTCTCGACCGTGTTTACTTGATCAGATGAAACTGTCAGTATTATTTCATCTAAGTGAGTTTTCTTGTTTGTCCTTGTTGATATCACAAAATGTTTCCATTTATGGTAGCTTTCTGTTTGTGTACACCTCAGAGTGTGGCTCTCAATACATAAACTCTACAGCATATGGATCTCTTTGTTAAACAGGAAAAAGAATACTTCCAGGTCTCATTTCAGCCAATTACAGCACAAAGGGATCATTGTTGGATGGAGAACTGCACCCAAAAGGACACATGTGAATGTTTGTCTTATCCATGTGGATTTCTACAGGAGGTTTCCAGACTTTATTTTTGTCATTGAAACTGAACTGTGGTACCCTTGAAAAAGCGAAGTATTTTTATTGATGAAAGTAGAGACGTGGCAGGCTGTTCACAGGGGATGCCGAGAGAGAGAAAGAAAAAAAACATAAGAGGAAAGGGATGAAAGTCACACGGAACATGCACTTTAATGGGCGAGCAAATTCCTTCCAAATTGGCCGCAAGCAGACAGAAGTTCGATTTTGCCCTGGTCAACAGCCAGACTCTAGAATATGAGGAGATGAAAAGAGAGACTAGGGAGTTCGGAGGAGAGGGGATGCAGATGGGTGGAAAGAGGTGAAGAGAGGATGAGAATAAAGAGAAGGACATATCACATCTACATTGCACTTTATCTCGTCTTTATTCCTTACTTACTGAAGGTTTCTCAGAATGCCCTCCCTTGTGACTTTTGCACTCCGTCTTTTTCTCTCCTACCTACATTGTTCTCTTCTCTATCAGCCTTCTGTGTGCAGTAAGTGATTCAAGTATGTCCGTAGAGCTTCGCTGCTGCAGTGAAGTACAGTGTGATACAGTACAGTAACAGCTTGCAATGTTTAAGTTGCATCCTTTAGGGTAAAGCACGTGTGCAGAGCAGCAGAACTATGAAAGAGTAGAGCTGCTGCACCATCCAACTCTTACACTGCAAAAATGCATTACTCAGGGAACACATGCCCTTTCATTCCCTATGGAAATTAATACACTTCAAAGTCCTAATTTTAAGTGCACAATGTGCATGTTGACAACAAACTAAGAAATTGGCCCAGATGAATATGGATTTAACAGAAGTTGGTTATTGTCAAACAAAGCCATAAATAAAACACATCTGTCCAGTGGCCAATTAACAGAAATATTCTGCAACAATAGGCCATGCCCTCATCTAACAAAACACAAGGATAACTCATTTTATCCTGGTTCAGCTGCCTGCAGATACAATGGGGAGTGTTACAGAGTCAGCTAATGGGAGCAGAATGCACCATGTACACCAGAAAATGTTTCTGATGTACCTTGTTAAATTAGAACTACATGGCTGCAGTTCAATTTAACATTGAAGCTCAGCTGAACCACATCCATATGCAGTCTTGACCAGTCATGCATTCTTTAGGAATTACATTGCAAATGCAGAGCTATTTTCATTGTATACTGTCACACAAGCCTTCCAGTGCTTTCTCCCTGAGGAGTTGTAGTGTAAATTGATATTCTTGTACAGTTTCGAAAACCCTAAAAGCATCGACACCATGCCAAAACCAGGAAAAGTAAAACAAAAAGGCTGAATCGCAAGAATTCTGCTGCTTAAGGAAGCAAATAACCTCAAAAGTCAAACCTGAGACACTCCAATGACGGTTCTGCAGTAAGGAATGTGGTATGTTGTTATTTCCTCAAAACTAGACATACACAAAAGAGTTTAAAGAATGTAAATAACATTCTGATTACCTAGTCAGTGCAGAGGCGATAAAGAGACAGAAGGACGGAAAGTGAAAGAAAAAAATACATATTTACAGATAGACAAACTGTACTTGTTGTAATGAACCTGTGGAGGTCAAACAGAAAGCTACAACATAATACTCCTTTAATCTTTTTCTGAGACTAACTGAGCTCAGATCAGTCAGTTTGACTTTACACAGCTGCACCCAACCAAACACTTTCTCTAAATGACATCAGTCCACTGTGATAGTTTTGTGCGAAGTGAAAGTGACATCGTGAGTTCAACTCATGCTTGTCCGACAGTCAGATGGCATATTAGTTTTTGTCACATAAAATCTGGTCAAATTGAATTAATTTATACATGACAACAGTATTATTATTTCTATTTAAGACAATAATTGCAATACCATTGAATTGACTCAATAGATGATGATATTGGCCCTGTGATGGACTGACGGCCTGTGCAGGGTATACCCTGCCTTCGCCCAAAGCAGGTATAGATAACAGATGGATGGATTGTGCAATAGAATTATTGCCCAGGCACTGAAGTATTCATACTTAAAATTGCTGGAGGAGGTATTTTGCTAGTTGAACAAGATCTGTTTCTTGATACTACAGGTCATTTTAAAAGAACATTTCTAAATTGTGGGAAGTAACAGTAATTTCCTGAATTCTTGCAGATATCAGGAAGTTACTTGTTTTGGCCAAGAAACAATTTGGCACATAAACTTCTATAAAAAGGCAAATTGTCTTTGGAGGTGTTGCAGCTGGATTTTGTTTCTGTTGGACAAGCTATCTGTTTCCCCGCTTGTTCCAGTCTTTATAGTGAGCTAAGCTGACCAGCTGTTAGCTATAGCTGTATATTTACTGGACTGACATTGACAATATTGATCTTGTCACCTAAATCTCACCAAGAAAGCAAAAAAGTGCTAAAAAATGGCAAACTTACCGCTTTAAATAGAGCATTTCATTTCATTGTGAATTGTGAATAGTAGGTGTCCCTAAGAGTAGAAAGCTATTATCCTTCAGGCGCGATATCATCAACGCTTTTGTCTTGTTTTGGACTGCCTGTCAAATCACTGGGAGCTGCTGAGCGTGTAGCTCACTGAGCCAGTTTTCTTTTTTCATTACAGTCAAGCCAGTGGACAGAGATGGTAAACATGATGGGTGGGAAAGCAGTTGACAAGTGACAAAAGTTACAAATCAGAAGATGAGCACATGACATGGACCTTGGCCTATTCGCTTATGTATTCCAACAGATACGCATCCAGTGAGACAGACAAGCATGCAAGGACACTGATGGAGGCAGACAGAGAGAAGTGGGAGGTGTAATGAGGCTTGCAGATACAGAGACAGGCAAACAGAAAGAAGGGCATACGGACGGTAAAGACAACCTGAACAGAATAAAGGGTAGCAATCGAATGAGTTTGGATTTCTATCAGACTGTACCCCATTGGAGTTGTATGAGAAAAGGGCACACTTTGGCCTTCAAGCTTTGGCTCAGGAATCAGAGCTGACATTTGAATATGTGGACAGGCAGATTGAATTTACAACAAACACCAGCGAGGAATGTTATCGCTGATGAATAATAACTAGGTGCGTATAACCAACTACTCAGGAAGGACAATTGCCCACAATAGACTTACATATCTTTTTAGTGACTCTGAATGGCCAACAGTGAGTCCGTTATGAATAGACATTTAGGCTTTTTATTCAGGTGCTGAAAGACATTACAGTTGCATATGGCCAGCACAAAAAGTAACGGTACTTTCTGTACTATTACTACTGTCTGTATATTAAAGAAGAGAAAACACAGTGAGACACATTTCTCTTTTGGAAAGCAATTAAAAAAAATGTTGAGGATCAAAGATGGACCGTTGTGAAATTTGACCTTTATTCTCACCATGAGCCATCATGTGTCTCAACTTGTGTGCTACACACACAAAAAAAGCATATGCACTGCTGTAGTATGTTAGCTGACATCGTATCGCAGCCTTGGGGCGCATTTAAAAAATGTATGCCTAGCCAATACCGCGATGTAGTGTGTTATGTAAAGTGCAATTTCACCAGGCTGAGTTCCATTGTCTACATTATTCACAAGCCAAACAAAATGTGGCTGTTTAAATGAATTAATGAACAACTTCTTTGCAAAAAATTCTACAACTGATATATGTGTGTGTGTGCGTGTGTGTGTTGCATGTGACATTGGAGTCCGACATATGGAAAGGATTGTAAATATAAATGCCTGTTCAAACATGTTCCTTGCTCCTCTGAGCACAGTGGCCTGCCAAGGCCACGATGGCTGCATTGTTGCATAGTGGGAGAGGAGAGAAAAGACAACCACTGAAACACACAAACATGCATGCATGCACGCACGCATCCAGCTTGCTTTCAGCAGAACACAATACGTCTTTTCATTCTTCCTTGCTCACATAATTCTCTGGATAGTAGGTGGGAGGGAGACAGAGAGATAGAAACAGAGAGAGACAAAGAGAAAGTCAGGGAGGGGGTCAACCAAGGGGAGGAGAGATGTGCCTTGAGCACAGCATAACGGCTGGGTCAAACTCACTCCGGCTGTCTTAAATGTTCACCTGCCCCCTCTCTGGTGTATGCCTGGTGATGCAGCCTCAGAATATACTGTTGGGGTCAGCATCAGATACAGAGCACCCTGAGGCGGTGGCTCACCTCAGCCTTTAGACCTACATGTACCGAGCTTTTCGTGCTGTGACAGCGTCTCCTCTGTGTCATATCCACTTGCTTTGCAGAGGCTGACTGGATGGTGCATTATATATATTTTCAGTGACCTTCAACTTTTAATTTTACATTTCTAGATGAACAAGAACATTATTTCTAGTCATGCCCACAAAAATACATTTTGTGTTAATGTCAGTACAATCGTGGAGTTTTCTACTGAATTTTTTTTCTTTTGTTTTTTCTAAAAACTCCTTTTTCCGCCTTTAACAAAATTAGCAACATTTGTCCACACGTCAATGTTTATTGTTGTCTTAACAGAACATTTTGCCAAATATGCTTTTTATCCTTCTTGTTGAGAGTTAAGTGAGAAGATGGATACCGCTCCGTGGTCTGCACAGTAAATATGTAGCTAAAACCAGCAGCCTATTAGGTCAGCTTAGCATATTAAAATGTTTACACTTTGGGTTTTGTAAGATTTAAAAGTAGGCTAACTATCTCAAACATTTTCACTTCAATAAATGTCAGTTAAGTCACTATTTTGCATTTGCATTATTATGAACTGAACCAGCTGGGTGCCATGAGGACATTCCTGGGAGAACAGTTAGTGACATGCTTTCCATCACTCAGCAGTGGTTGTTCCACAAGAGGGGGAGAGGAGCTCATGCTACTGGCTCGCTCTTCAAACTTGCTTTTCAACTGCGAAATGACTGACATCACACAGGCGAAACTGTCTGGATCTTTGTTAAGTCCAAAAACACAGCTGCAATTACTACTTCTCACCATAGGTGCTGACAAAGAGAGCAAAGAGAGGGCGGGGGTTTAAGTATTGTAACTTTAAACAAATGAGATATAACATGTTACTTAGACGGCTTTAGGGATGCTTGTAAGACAGATTTCTTCTTTTGACAGGCTAACTGTTTAGCCATTTGTAGTGTTTGTGCGATGCTAATCTAACCGACTGCTGGTGCGTCATACTTACGATATACACATATGATAATGGTTTTGATCTTAAGTAACTTTCTGCAAGAAAGCAAATAAGAATATTCCACAAAATCTCAAACTGTTCCTTCAACACAACCAACCATACAAGAACTTTGCTAAACAACAAATGATATAAAAGTCTGACGTTGATTGTTCCATATTTTTGGAATACACCAGAAAACACCAGATTGTGGAATACCTAAAAGACCTTTCAATGCCAACTCTTTTCAATGGCAGAAAAAAATATTATCGAAGCCAAAGGAGAAACTGAACCAACTTTCTAATCAATATTCTGGTTCAGGGCTATGCTGCAGAAACTAAAATGTCATCTGTTCTGTTTAAAGTGAAATTTTATGACTTTCCCACTAAAGAGTTTCTTGTCAGACACTATAGTCTTTCCCTCCTATTCCAGGTTTTGACACACCACGGCACAACAGCAAGTGCGCATCATAATTTTTTTTGTGTTAAGAAACTCAGGCTTGGCTAGATTAGCTGACTCACCAGGGAACCCCTTGAATTGAATAATAAAAAATAAAAAAAATGCAGATATGTTTTATGGGACAAAGCTCTAAAGCAGTGAAACAAGTAGCATATCAATCAAAACATTTGTAATGCTGACATCACACATCACAGATTGCTCTCAAAAGTTTTTTTTGGCCCAGCCTTCGAAACACTGTCAAAAGGGAAAAATGAATCATATCCAGTTAGATTAAGTCAAATGTTAAAAAGAAACATACTCTAAATCTGTCCAAGTTCTGAGGTCCTGAGTTGCTTCTTTTGCAGCTGCTGTGATTGTGAAGGACAATTGGCTCTATATTACAGCAATCTGACAGTCAATCAGCTCTCTGTGCCCACTTGTATGCAGAGAAGCCAAGACAAAACAACAGAATAGATTGCAAGGTTGGCACACAGTAGACAAACCAATAAACTCAGCTCATATTTTCCAAGGGACCATTTACTGTCAAATAAATGACAAATATAATCCTAATTATTGCCTGGTATTATGGCTTGGCATCGATCCTTGGTGCTCTGCCAAGGTTCAAGTTTTCATAGCCTCTCTGAAACCTCTCCGAGATAGATTTCCAAATAAAGGGATGGAAACATGGTCCAGGGTTTCAAGATGACATTTTTGTGATTGTTTCACATGAAAAGTATTGGTCTCCAGGGCTTTTGAGTTGACTCGCTAACTATGTGTGCCGTAGTTGGGTAGTGTTTCCACTCAAGGAAAGAAAAGGCAGTGTGCTACTTGGTACTCCATCACCACTGTCTACAAATAATAGATCTTTAGTCACAGTAGATGTGTGACTAAAACATACTTATGATAGAAATGAGACCCCAGTGACATGGTTTGTTAGTGCATGCACTGACAGTAAACACGTAATCTCTCTTGAAAGCAAAGCAGTGCTACAGTGTAATCAGTCAGACTGATATGAGGTACAGGAAGCCGAGAGGAACAAGCAGCTGATAAGAGAGAATGATAAACCTGGGAGAAAAACAGACAGACAGCTGTGATGGAGAGATAGACGGGAGAATGGCAGAGGATGTACACTAAATAAGGAAAGACGGTAGACAGCTAAGAGAAGAGCCAAAGGCATGGCTGAGAGGAACCATGAAGGAAACAAAGTAAAATGGGTCTTAACCAGTAAACTGCTTTAGCTAAAAACCTTTCAAAAAATTTCTCTTTTTCAGTTAGTCAGAGTAACACATGGGACAAATGAGATGAGACAATGAGAGTGAGATTGACCTCTGAATGAGTAGTCCTTGCTGGGGGGGTAGACAAACACAACATTGCTGTGGATCAATTTTTTTCTGTTAACCACAATCCAAGGTTAACTAAGAAGGGAAAGGTAGCAGAGGGAATTGATCTTGACTGTTTGCAGAGCACCAGACCATGACAAACTCCTGTCGTGACTCAATAGCTCGTTTTGCTTTATAAACCCTTGTTGAGTTGCTGGTGGGACACCAGTGAATTTTAAATTGCATTTAATTTATTCCACGCTATGAATAAAACACATAGATCAAAAGGTAAAGCTCTTTATGAGCATGATTTAAAAGCTACACCAATTAAAAGACCCCGTTAACTTTCTCCAAAACTGTGAACATGCAGCCAGTCGATGTTCCAGTAGACTACCCGGTAGAGTTTGATTTTTTGTTTAAACTAATACTATTTTAAATTAATTGCTTGGTAAAAATGAAGCAACAGCCAGCAGCCAGTTAGCATAAAGATCAGAAGAAGGGGGAAACAGCATTCTAGTCTTGTTCTGCTCAAATTAAGTTATGTATTTCTTGGCCAGGAGCAGTGATATTTAACGGATTAAACAAACAAGATAACCATATGATGGGAATTAGTGAGTGTTCAAACCAATAGTAGGTGGATTTTTTTTTTCACCTTTGGACAGAGCCAGTCTTTTACCCCTGCTTCTTGTCTGTGTGCTAAACTTTTGTAATTGGCTGCTGGCTGTAGCTTTGCATTTATTGTATAAACATGAGTACAGCAGCTTTCTCATAGAACATCATCTAAGTTTCATGATAAAATCTCATTGTCAATGCTGGTCAAACATAAATATGATTAATTATTTTGTAGCATCTCTACAGTATGGCTGGGAGAATATCCTATCCTTGATGAAGCAGGGGATGAAGAGTATAGATTCTTTGCTACTAAAGAGTGACTTTTTTTAGGGAGTCAAAATGACCTTGTGTTGATTCAGATCAAAACGTATTTACATATGAACAAATCAGAACTGAAGAAGCCTTTCGGATTAGTGGCGAAACTTCTTTGAGAAACTAAAAGTAGTCCAGTTGCCTTTGGATAAAATTTTGATAAAATGAACAAAACTTCAATTTCCAAAGATCATCTAAGAGTTTGTAGGTGAAAATCAATATTTTCTGTACTTGTTTTGAACAAAACTCAAAGCAGCGGAGGTTCTTCTGTCAAATAAATAATGAATGAATAAATCAAACATGTCTTATTTGGTGTTTCATTAGTGCAAATCCGGCCAGCATGCTAATGATGGGCAAAACGTGGGTGATAACAGAGCTGCACCTGTAACGTTGGGAAAATGCTTGCAGTTTACTACCTCTGACAACTAAAAGTATAACAAATATTTCAGAAGGAGTGAATAACCAAAGCAAGGATCAAAAAGATCTGAAATACTGTAAAATGCCTTCAAAACTGTTTCACTGAAAACAGCTCAGAGTCAAATCAGAGTCTCTACCAGAGTGAAGCAAGTCATGTCACTTTGTAACAAACTGAAAACTGTCAGAAAGAACATTGGATACCGTCGACACAGAATTACGTCTTTTTACGCTCATCTAACTGCTATCATATTCAAACCAAAACTGCCAGCCTGACGGCACAGATGTCTTTGATCTATGCAAGTTTTCGCAAAACATCCAATATCAAATGCAATATCAAAGACATCTCTGGCCCAGGCGGCAGGGGCAATGTAGATGAGATCCCACCCATTTGGAAATGTACACCGTATGCAGTCACAGATTTCTCCAGGCTACACTGTGCTCTTTGTTTCATAGAAGACCAGGTTATTTCGTAGGGGCATCTGCTTCGTGCTTTCCCCTGGGTGAGTCTTTTACAAGGATATGGTAGCTGTTTAATCTGGCAAGGAATTGTAATAAAGGAAGAAAACCACAGCAAAAAAATATCACTCATGGCATCTATATGTGAGGTCTTCAATCAGAGATTCAGCTGCTGGTAACATTAAGGGGAAAAGTTTGGAAGAACCAAACAGAACGCCTCAGGCCTTTGCCTTGATGCCTCTCATTGTCATATTTCATTGCACTAACTGAATAACACATGCAGCTCTGTCATAGAATATTGATATCATTGTATAATTGAAGAAGCAAAGAAAAGAAAAACATTTTAGTGCAGCGTGTTGTTGCGCATTAACAGACCAACCCTACAACCTCAAGGTGTTTGGTATTCTGAATTGGGTCGGAGAGCAGACAAGCTACACAAAGTCAACCATGAAAACATATTTCTCCAACAAGTTGATTGATTTGGATCAGTTTCACCTTGTGAGATAAAACACTTTCGGAAGAAACAAGGGGAAATAGTAAAGAAATTACACAGGCTGTAACAAATGTTTTTCTTTGAAACCTTTGGACCCCTCTAGTTTGTTCTTACTATCTGGCTTCAAACCTTAATTGTTACCCACCACAATTTTTTTTGTGTTGTTGAAACTTGATATGAAAGCACATGAAAAGGGCATATGATGAGCCTCCTGATGAGCCTCTATTGTATTCTTCTTTCTGCTCTTCAACTATCTCAGAGAGGATCTCTTGGGCTGCCAGTAAAGATTGATGAGAACCTGTGTAAACCCCAAATAGTTGGAACTGTTAATCGAAGCAACCTGTCAAGGGATATATCTCCAGAGCCATCATCGACCAACCACATTAGGGTAAAACTATAAGTACAATCCAAAACAATGGTCTCAATGACTGCAGACCACACTCACACTAAGCAGCAGCCATTGCTCAAACATTTGTCCTTGAGTCACTTTCTTGGATGCAACATATTATGACAGCAACAGCCTGCCCAAACAACCTGGAGGTGCAAACAATACGACCGAGCCCCTGGCGAGTCGCCCCCCTCAGGTCGTCCTCACTCTGAGCCGTGTTTAATGACTGGGTAATTGTATAAAGTCCTCAATAGGATAATCCTAACTGCTTGCCAACTCAGCCTCGAAAACATTCCATCAGTCATCATGATGGGTAATTACAAGTAATGGACAAATAATAGTGTGCGGTGAACAGCGTGTGAAAGTGGCTTAACCAGGCCCTGTGACAGCCTCCCTCAGTGATAGCATGTTCTGTAGGAAAAAAGAATAAGGATGACTGCGGTGGCTGCTTGCCAGATGTTGACCTAATACACCTGACAAAAGGGACTGGTTCACCTCCATGCTAATAAGGCTTGTTTTTGTTGAAGGAAGAAGCGAAGTGACAAAGAAAAATGCGCTTTGTTTTTTAAATCGCCTTTTGAGGATCAAATCAAATAAAAACACATGTCTGAGAGCTCCAGTTGCCTCCAGGGTTTTTACCCTCCCAGTTTTGAAGACTTTAAAACTTCTTCCCAGATGAAAGGAAGGAGATGGAAAGATAAGATGTCAGGTGTGGGAAAGAAAAAGTCAAACATTAAGCTATCTCCAGAGCAAGACAAATCCTCACCCAGAAAAAGAAAAAAAGACACATCTAAGAATGTGGTCTTGAAGGTTTGACATTTGAGAAGAAAGGGACTTCAAAAAGTGAATGACTGCATTAATAAATCAATGAAGTGTGTCCCTCCAAACATCAGAACCCTCAATGCAGAGGGATAGTGGCTGAGCAGGGTGATTCATTGATGAAAGAGGTGAGCGAACGGAGCTGAGGCAAAGCTCAAGTCTTTGGGGGGGAAAGCACTAACTCGTGCATACCAGCCCGTAGTCGAGGGCATAAACGTCTCACCCTTTGAGACTTTGACTTTTGACCCCAGCTGTGATGCTCTGTAAAAGAATACATAGACACAATTTCAGACACTACACACACACACACACACACACACACACACACACACACACACACACACACACACACACACACACACACACACACACACACACACACACACACACACACACACACACACACACACACACACACACACTGGTAGGCATTGTGTGGAACATGAGCCCTTGAAGGAATGCAGCCCCCCTGGCTTCAGACTGCATAATGGCCTATGTTGTGACACAGACTCTCTCTAACACATTCATAGGGAGCTTAGGGACTGGGCTTTCACTACATGACACATACCCATGTCTTTAAGTGGTTGTAGTTCTATGAAGACGCTGTATAAACCTCAAAAAACATTTATTTGAGCCAGTAGCTGAAACCTTGTCCACAAAAATGAGGTCCCACCCATAGTAAACACTCAGTTCATCTCAATAAGCGACTCTCACATTCAAACACAAGTAAAGTTTTCACATTATCAGCACCTCAAATGCTCATTTAAGCTGTTCAGATGACAAACAGACCCAATGAAATATCCAGAACTTTATTTATAGCGCATGAGTGACTTTAACTTATTTATAGGTGTTGACACTGTGAGTATGTGTCATCAAGTACACACGTGCACAGTGGGATGTGTTTCCCAGCTGGCTGGCCCCCAGCTGTCACCCACTGGCTCCAGGCATCCAGAAACAGTGACAAGATGAGAACACCCTCCCCATGCTAATAGGGCTGGGAGGTATCAGATATTTTCAGGTTATTGATCGGAGTTGAACCAAAGGACAAATACATCTGTGATAGGCTGAATCTGACGTTGATCAACTTTTTCTTAATAACTGTCTTTATATTTACATTTCACCCACTTTGAAAGCAGAAAATGCAATGCAAATAATCTATCTAATATAAGGGACAATCAACAATGCTCCGTCTTTCCTTCCTTTCACAGTTGCCATGCTACAAACAATATACCCAACTTTAAAACAGCCCATGAAAGTCTGGCAACTTTAAATACAGCTCCCTCCTGCAAAGTATGTGAAAACAAACCCCCGATTTATTCAGAGAATCACCTCCTCTGTGTAATCTTATCAGTATGAAGTTAAAACGATATTGTCCTATTCTTGGTGCAAAGTCTTTTCACAATGTTCAAGATCCTATCTCCTTACAAATGTGCTTTCAACACTGTGTTGGCTTCTAACAACATTTCGCCTGCAGATATGTGACGGTCACACAAAAGATGGTAAGAATACCTCCATCTCGATCACTTTGGGGTATTCTATGTCAAAAGAAAGGGACAGCCAAATCTGGCTCAGCTGGTTACGTGCTATTCCCATTACTGTTCTACAGAATAGGTGCAGCGCTGAGGATTATGTCTCAGTTTACAGAGGAAAAAGAGAAAGATCCCAAAAGAAATCGTAAAGCTGAGCTTTTCAGCTCCGTGCACTACCTGCAGCCTCTGGCTCAGTTTTCAGTGGGCTGCATAATGAATGAGGTGATACGGGGACACTGGACTCTCTGGAGAGGTTAAGATTAAAAGTGAGAAAACAGGGGGGCTAAGTGGAGAGAGATGGGGAGAAACTACGCACAAGGCTTAAGACAGACAGCGAAAGAGCGAGAGAGTAAGGTGTGTGACAGGAAAATAAAATCAGGAAATTGGGCAGAGCAACACAGGACGGGTGGAAGGCATACAAACAAGGTGCTACAGCATCTTACATACTGATACTTCCTCACTGCAACACCCTGCAGTCACCCTGCAACATGAAGGAATCCGGTGTGCACTCAGGTTGACTGCTTAAAGTTGTACTCACTGAAAGTGATACTATCGCACAGATAACTACTAATCAAAACATTTAGAATAACAGTAGCATAGAAACGATAATTTTTCATATACATTATATAATAATAATAATAATTATTATAACGTATTCAATGGGGAGAAGCTTGGAGTGACGCAGCAAACTTTAGATATGACATTTCTAAATATTCAGAATGAAAAAAGATAAGAAAATGTTTGGTATTCTGCGTTCCCAATGTCCTTCACACTCTCTTTGTTCTGTGATGTCAAACCTCATCTCTTTAAAAGAACTCATTATTGAGAGGGGAGAAGTTCAAAGACGCTTGAAGAAAGCAATTAACACATACAAGCCAGACTGAAGGATTCCTCTGTGGTACAGTCAGCAATGTTGCTTCTGGAGAGGGAGAGAAGAGCAAACACGATAACTTGGACAGCTTTGGGATGATGAATGTCAGATCTTTCTGTTTAGTGTGACCTTCAAAGAAAAAAATCTTTAGACGGCTATACTTCAAGAATTTATATACAGCTCGTATCTAGTGATGCTTTGACAGGCAAGTAGAAGTAAGATAATGAGGATCAGGAAATGTATTTATGAAGTATTGGATTGCCTGATCATATTGCAAGAAGTAAGAAGTATAAGACAGAATAAGTAAGAAAAAGTGGTGAAATATTTTCAGAGAAGATGCAAAGATAAAAATAAAAAGACACTTTTTGTATTTGCTTTATGTAAAGATGGCACAGTAATTATACTTTGTGCAACATTTTATGAAAAATTTTTGAATATGTGATATCAGGAAAAGCCCCACAGTCAGAGCAACTGTCCTCTTCAATGTCATGTGCTCAGGACTAGAATTATCACGACGCCAAGCCAAGAAAGTGCCGACAGGAAAGCAACGGGAGACAGACAGCTGCCTGCCAAATAGTGATGTGTTTACCTGTGGTTGTCCGGCCAGGAGACAATATAGGCATGCTGTGTGATATTACTGACAGTACATTACAAGACAAATAGGAGAGTGCATGCCCTCAAGATTACAGTAAGTGGCCTGTACTCTCTCACTCTGAAATCCTTTGTCACGACAACATGTGGCGTGACACCTCATGTTTCTGTCCATCTTTTAATCTCTGTACCTGCTTTCAATGCTGTGAGGAGGAAGCCCTTTCGAAAACATTTGCAGAACATCCCTTTTTGCGATCCTATTAAATGTTGCCTGCTACAGAAGGACTGGCAGGGAAACTACTGAGCAACTTACAAAGCAACTCATGTGAATAAGTAAGTCCTAGTCTGTGCTTCTGGCGTTTGTTTATGCATCTGTTTTAATCCACAGGGAGCTTCAGTGAGGCTGGACAACACCAAACACCACGCTACATTAAGCACCGTATCCCCACAGATAGGGATCTCCTCCTGTGTGCGCACACTTAAGAGACGTCTCATCACTAGCTCATCATCATAAACCAAGAATATACTGTAAATACAGGCTGGTAATGGGCCAGACAGTCACTTGATACTGAACAAGAATGTAAAGCCTCTAACAGCCTTTACAGGCCTTGGAGGATCTCTGACATTGGGTATATGTAAGTTGAGCAGGATGAAGAATACTTTTAACAGAGAATTGAGGTAAACTGAATTTGTTTTGTGGTGATAACAGAATTAAAAATAACATTTGAAAAAGATCAATAGCAACAGTCTGAGATATCACAAAATCTTAACAAATTAAACTAAACTATCTGGACTGAAAACCACTTTAGGGCCCTACCTTTTCGTGAACAGGTCCTTGAAATTGCGGAAACATTTTGTTTGACACGGAATGGAAGACTCTGTGAGCACAGATAATGCCACTTAGAGACTCTGATAGAGGAAGGGTGTTTAATCAATACCGTATCAGCCTCCCAGCTATAGCAATACGCTCTGGTCGGAGGCACAGGCTTTCCTTGAGACAATTAAAAGCAGTTTTCGCGATTAGCTTTCGCCTTCAAATAACTGAAGTCGCAGAGGGTGAGATAGCTTTTTACACTGTTGTTTTCTCTCTGTGACTGATCCCTTTAGGTCGGGTTTTTTGGAGGTTTCAGGTGCACGCAGGCAATCACTTGCACACAAACTCTCTCTCTCACACACACACACACACACACGCACGCACACACACACACACACACACACACACACACACACACACACACACACACACACACACACACACACACACACACACACACACACACACACACACACACACTTTTTCTCATCTGGCAGTATATTAGCCAAGGAAAGGTCAATGGATCGACATGTGAGACAGACCCTTTTATCTGCACTTAAAGAGAACAGTGATGTGTAATGACTCCCCTGATAGCAATAGTGAGAAGAGAGCAAGAGAGAGGACAAGGGGCCTAAAACTGGTCATTCAAATCTGGCACGTGTATGTGAGTGTGAGTGTGAGTGAGTGAGTGAGTGAGTGAGTGAGTGAGTGAGTGAGTGAGTGAGTGAGTGAGTGAGTGAGTGAGTGAGTGAGTGAGTGAGTGAGTGAGTGTGTGTGTGTGTGTGTGTGTGTGTGTGTGTGTGTGTGTGTGTGTGTGTGTGTGTGTGTGTGTGTGTGTGTGTGTGTACACAAGAGAGATTCAGTGAGAGAGACAGTGAAGGTGGGAGGTCTCGGGGAGTGAGTGTAATCATCAAAAAAGATTGTCTGCATCTTCTAAATCGACAAAGTTAGCTGACTAATGCAACCACTTTACTAGAAAAGAAGGGGAGTCGAGTGGAATTTTGTCTCATTTCAATTTGATGAAACAGGGTTGTTGACTGTGTTGACTACCTGAACAAAGAACTGGCTTCAGACCCTCATTTATTCAACACTACCACAATATTGTGAGTCATGGCTCACTGTGATTCATTTGTTTGATGTTTGAACTGGGGCTGTCAGTCTTTTGAAGAGAGGAGGGATACATACTGTAAAGCCAAATGAATGAGTGAGATTGTTGGTGTACATATTGGAAATTCTTCAAAATCTTCTACTGATGATGGCATAACAGGAAAAATGCTGGCCCCGGTGTGCCGCTCTGGCCTGTGCTCAAAATGTGTTATCAGACGCACTGTTGTTTTGGTCAAGGCCTCACACAACACAAACACAAAATGCAGGTGACAACACATGAAACCGCAACACCAGCATCACAGATTTATTTTCTTTCTGTCATCCATGAGTAAACAATCACTCATACCAGAGCAAGCATACCAAATATGCAGATACAAGGACACACAAACCACAAAGGAATTCCCCACTCTTCTTCAACACATACACACAATAAAGGCTTATTTCGTCCTCTTTCCATAAGTGTGTATGTACACGCATGCCCGCTTGCAGTGCGCTGTAATCCTCATGTGATTGTACTTTCATGCCCGGGAGCCATTTATCTTCATTATCATCATTCGGCTGGAGGAAGCAGATCTGTTAGGGCTCATGGCAACAGTAATGCCTCTCTGTCTGGGTATAAAAAACAGCTTCACTACCTGGACGTTTGTCATGTCACTTTACCACAGGACCAGGAACATTAAGAAGGGAAATAGTGCCTTGTACCTCAATAAAACTCCATTTCCAATATGGCCATAGAGAAGGGGGAAAATTTGACTGATGGCCATGCTTACAAAGCTGTTAATTTAAGAGTATGTTTACGGGGCGCTTTTTTGTCAGCATTTTGTTTAATGTGGAATTTATGTGGCCAAATGGTAATACTCTGAGGAAATCACATCCTCAAATCTGCCACTGAGCCTTTGCTGGGGTAATAAATATGCAATTTCAAGCCAGTTTATGAGGAAAATGAACACAGAAAAGCTTTTTTTCACCCAAAATGCTCTTACGAACATCAGAAGACAAAACTGCAAGCACCACAGAGCCCCTGGAAGCATGACAAAGTCGATGCTAACAAACTTGGACAGAGAACAGATTTTCCAAGCCCAATTATAGCAGAAACTCTTTTGAGAAACTCACGGCTTAGTCCTGAGGAAAAATGATGGCGACGGCAGGGCTTTGTAATCACAAGGCCGGGGTTGTCACGAGCATTTGAAGGTGGACCGATCTGATCAAAGTCCGATTCGTTCCCACACATCTTTGCCTCAAAACAACACCTTTACACCTCATCAGTGAGGACCACCATGTCCGCAGCCAGAACAGGCAGCAGTGTTTTTAACAGGAAAACACACCTCAATTATGAAAGTCCAGGAACAGAACTGTTACTTTACTAATCACCACATCAAAACAGGAATCAGATCTCAAGGAAAATGCTGCCAGATTATTGCTAATATCTTTCCAGCTGGCTACACACAGGTAGGACAGACACAACAGCAGACATGTTCGCTCAGTTTCCCTTCTCCCTGTGTGATGTCCATTACATTTTTGACCACCACCAGAGTAATTCATTAGCCTTACCATGCCCCTCATTGCAAGCTATTGGTGAAGGTGAAGTAAAGCACATTGTTGTCTCAGAGCAGCTGTAACATTATGGGAATGAAGTTGACATTCAGACCCACTGTCAAAAAGATAAATGCATACACAAATAATCAGTATGACAGGTGAACATACAGGAATGAAAAGATGTGGGTGGGACAACGTGCATGCATCTATTTAGTGTGTGTGCATCTGTAGTGCAGTGCGAGGCCGGGAGTCTCCCAGGCCTATAATTACACCCTGGTGGGAGTGAAGCTGATAACTGAGGTCTGAAGATATCAACGTCATAGCAAGACACGGCGAGGGGAAGAGATGAGAGGAGATACATAATAAAAGAAGGGTATAGTGCACATCGTGATTCCTTATCAAACAGCAGCTTTTCTCACCGACACTGCTTTTTCATTTCCTCTTTGATAGTTATCTAATGACCTGTACCGCACACGCATACACACAGAAAGACATATAGGCTCCGGAAGAAGAAAAGCAACACGACACAGCCCATACAGTCAGTGTGTTACCATTAACTATCACAATTCAATTAAAACCTATGGAAGGCAATACTGATTCTCAAAAATGACACATCCCAGGTAGGACACACACATCCGCATCATCCTAATCAAGTTATCTTACACACGTTATGGTGGTAACTGTGTTAACACAGCTGGGTGAAGCAGCCGTCTTTTTATTAACCATCGTCATACATATTGCTGTTTTGATTCTCTGCACACAAAACACACTAACAACGCGAGTGATTGGGCTCAGGTTGTTCTGTTAATGCAATGCAAACAACAAAAAGCAACTATGTTTCTTCATCGTCCTGTGATATATAAATCATGTATATATAAATATATACAAATATATATAATATATATTATATATAAATTATATAAATATAAATCCTGTAAGACAGGAAGCTACAACACCTCTTTATGGGCATTTACGTAACTATTAAATAACTCAAATATCATTATCACTTAAAATCAACGTGAGGTACGTGGGCAATCAGGTTTTTATGACGCAGTCAGGACTGAAATTATTTGTATTATTAATTAATCTACCTACTCTTTGCTCAGTAAAGCAATTAATCATTTAATCTCATCAATCATCAACAAAAAGGAAAGAAAATACCGATCAAAAGATCCCAGAGCGCGTTGCAGCATCTTAAAGTTTGTTGCAGTTCCTGTTGATCGACTAGTTGTTTCAGCTTTAACAACATGTTTTGGGCATATTTGATCTGATCAGAATTTGAGTGTAACCATACGTGATGAATAACACTCACAGCAGGTGGAACCTCTGTACCGGACGCTCAGCAGCGACTGAGTGCATTGCCCATATGACATTGCAACAACAATAACAAAGACATTACACACGGAGTTGACGGTCCTTGGAAGAGGGGTTTCTTTCAGCATTGCAGAGCTCTGTTGCTATGGGGACATGCCTCACACCGAGGAAAAAAGAAAGAAAGAAAATTAGGAAACATTGTCCTTGAGGCCCACTATTCAAACAGTAGACTGTAATATGCTGAATGCCTTTACACTATACAGAACATTCTTCTACTCTATAGACCGGAGCCCAGCCTGTCTTTCTCAACAGGCAGGAATGCACCATTAGTTTGCTGCAGAGTAAATACTATTAAGATAACGCAGAGTACAGCAGATTTACTGCAAGCTTTTGCGCAATATTACAGCAAGTAGGTATAACCTCACCTGGATTTAGCCTGGATTTCTCATGTTTGATGAGCACATTTTAAAACGTTCTTTTTGGTGTACTTATGAATGACTGAAAATCTGCTTGATCTAAAATGTACAGCTTTTAAAAGCACACGCACGCACGCACGCACGCACGCACGCACACACACACACACACACACACACACACACACACACACACACACACACACACACACACACACACTTATACACCCCTCCCGAACAGATGTCCTTTGCTGATAACTAACCCATATCCATTCAGTGCAGGATGACCTTATATCTTCCAAATGAGCCTGTGCTAAGAGAGGGAGGAAGCAGGTTGTCAGTGCGCACAGGGGGAGGTCAGTATCATGCCCCCTCCCTGCCAACGTGGTATTATCCACACTCTGTTAACCTAACAGTGAGGTGCCTCTCTCTTCCACTGTCTGTCAGTGAAAACAACAAAACATTTACAGGTCTCTGGCTGCCCTTTCAGCGTCCTGCGCAACAAGGGGATAAGACGGGTGGTCACTTCCCTACTCAGGGAAGTTCCCGGTCTCTGTGACTTGCAGGAAACAGCAGTGGAAAATGGTTGGGCTGAAAGGAAAAGCTTTACAAAATTAATAATCTGCTAAATTTAGAAACGACCTGAAAATGACATTATTGTTTTAAAAACTCATTACAAAACAGTTTGGAGTTTGTAGCCCACTTAGTCGCACTAAAAAGATTCATTAACTCCTTGACCTAAGCTCCATGCTTTTAAAGCTGGGACTACTGTTCTCAGTGTGCAAGTGAGGAGTTGTTGAAAGAGTGCAGTGGCATTAAGTGGGTCTTTCATCTTCCTCTTCTACTGTTTATTGAAAAACAAAGCACGTGCCTCAAAGTGGCCCAATTAGAGAGGAGGGAGTCACAGTATACAGCTCAAGACTGGCACACAACTTCTGGGAAAACTTTTGAGCAGTGCTCTCTCAATGGAGTCTGAGGACATCCAGCAGGGTTTTGGATGATCTCAGAAAAATTTATATCACAATAATTTGATCGTCTTTGTCAAGGCTGATCATTGGTAATAGTTTTACTTCCCCCTTTTACAGTGCAGTGTAGCCTGTTATGTAATCCTGCAGCCAACCAACTTCTCCCCAACAACAACAAAAAATCTGTCTTCAGTTTTAGTTTTATCCCTGTGGATGTTTCACAGGCTCAAAGTTTTGATTACCTATCTTCTTAAGACTTTGCTGCGTGCAACTTGTAACTAGTCGACTGAAACGGAGCTGCAATGCTTTCTTATCATGGATATGACACTATAGTTACAATGTCACAACATCTCAGTCCTTTCTTCCCACGTGGATAGGCTTTGAACGCAGCACAAGCAGGAAACATGCAGTACACAAACAGGTAAACACAAGAATTAGTGGAGCCAAATGTGCAGCTGTAAGGCATTAGTGCGAGGGGTTCAGAAAAGACAACGTAACGTGTTGTTGAACGTTGACGGGTTACTCACCTGCGAAACTAAAGGAATAAGCGTCTGCTCGACCGAGCGGGTTTTGATTTCCAGACCGGAATCAAAGTTACTGTTACCGCACGGAGATGAAGCCATTCCCGCCGAGCTCTCCCTGCCTGCCTGACACACACAATGCACGGCGCTACTGAGTTTACCAACAGCCTTTCCTTGGCTGCAAACTGGTGTGGCGGACTTGCGATTACACACCGGTGATTTTTTTTTTTTTTTACTTGGTTACGCGATCGTTTATCGAGTGGCTTTCCACGCACGCACTCTGTTTTAATCCACTCTGGCTCGGTGGTTGTGCCGCTGCGCTGCGCCCGCTAATGTCCATGTAGTTTACTCAACTACGGCAGGGAGCGGACTGCAGCACACCACTGTGGGCAACCACATACCCCCCCCCCCCCCACACACACACACACACACACACACACACACGCACGCACGCACACACACACACACACACTTTTCACTGCTGGCTGCTTAAGTGGAGTTTACGGTTTTACACAACACAGTTATTCATTGTAACACAATGGCAGACAGGGTAATTATTTAGGCTTTAATATTTACTCACATATCAAGTTATGTAATTGGAGTAAAAAAAATACTAATGATTCAATTTATAAGCTTTTAGTGGTAGAAAGTAGCTTAAATATGTCCACTACATTTACTCAAGTACCTACTGTAGTCTATTTATGTACAGTTTTGAGGTACTTTACTTGAGTATGTCTATTTGATGTTACTGTATACTTCCACTTCACCACATTTCAGAGAAATATTTTAGGCTACTTTCTACTCCAATACCATTTTTGACAGCTTTAGTTTCTTTTCAGATGGAGATGTACTTAGTTTTTTTTTCTTTCCTTTCTCAGTAATCATCTGACAACCCCTCAGATTTATCTGCTGTCCTTGGATATAAAACTGGATATAAAGTAGGCTAGTTCAAACTAGCTCCTCCTGCAGCAGCTACAACACTGACATGCTGCTGGCACTGATGCTTCACTGATAATAATCCAGTGATGTCATATATAAAAATGTATTCCTCTGAGGGACCAAACCAGTAAACTTTAACTACATTTTGCTGCTAATACTTGCTGCTAATATTTGTATTTAAGAAAAAGATCTGAATTGTTAAACTCTCTCAAGTTATAACATCAGTGGTCTATGTGCATCATGAGTATGTTAGCATGCAAGAAGATATCGGGGTTTTTTAGGTTTTTTTAAATGTACCATCTGTTAATGCACATTTCAGATGGCATGTTAGAGTTTTAGTTTTAAAAATTCATCATCCATCCATCCATGCACATTTCAGAGGACTTTGCATCCGATGCCCTGCAGAGAGAGGAGCGATGCTTTCCTTGCAGCAGCTCTGGTTTGATCCCTAAGACAAAGAATCCCATATTATCCCCTGGAGTGTGAGAATCCCTTATCATCCTCTCCAAATACACATAATCAAACCCAGCTTCACTGGACCACATGAGACAGCTGCACACTGACTGGAATTCATTGCTAAAAAGTTACAAACTTTATGTTTTGCCTATATGGAAAAAGCATTAATAGTCGATCTGCCATCTGAGATGCTCCAGGTTACTCAGGTGTGGGTTGAAAGTGGTTTAAGTGCATACAAGCATGGACAATAAAAATAATAGGGCAGTTATTGTTGTCTCAAACAAACTGGAACACCCAGATCTTTCTGAATTCTTTGTGCTCAGACCAACAAAAAAAAATTATCCCCCACTGACAGATTTGGACTAAATGACTGAAAATACACTCACAAAAGCTCAGTGTAAACTCATCAATAATAATCATTTCAGTTCAAGGTGTGTTTTGAAGATTTCTTTGTAACTTTGCTTTTCAGTTTACATTGTTATGCAGAAAGGTTGATATGTAAGAGTACAAATGCCCCCAATTATCCCTGACAGTCAACACACCTCCACATCTCTCCCAAATCCCCAAACTACTTTTACAAAATGATCGTAAAATGAGAAAAAAAAAAACATTTAAAAGCAACTAAATCTGGTCTTTGACAGATTATATGTTTAAATTGTACAGATCAGAGGTTCTTTAAAAATTAGCTGTCATACTTCAAAATGAGGAATATCACATTGTTCCTCCTCTAGTTTCATGTATCCATAATAGGACTTTATTGTTTCCTGGATCCGGTCCGACCAAACTATTGCCAAATTCTTTATATCCTCAAGAGGCTTCAAAGGCTATTTCTAACTTTACAAGTGCAGACACTGGATGACAAGTGGTGAGTAACACTTCATGTTACAAACACAGCAGATGGAGGAGAGCAGATATGGTTTATAAGCACAGAGGCACTGTTAGTGACAGCTTTTGCTGCTTTCTCATCAACTGTGGTGGCTTGTGAGCACTGTGTCAGCAGTGGAGACAATCGCTCTGTGTGTGTGTGTTAAAGCTGTCTGCTACTCTGAGGCCCAGCCAGTATTTATTTAAAACCGCAGAGCTATGCTTTAGTTTAACCCTCCCTGTTTACATTGGTTTCACTCCACACACATCCACACAAATTTACACACACTCTTAACAGTGCATCATTATGAAGGCATGCAAGCAGTTTGGCTGCTACGAGTAGACAGGGTTGTGATCCACTTTGATGAATGACTCTACTACTACCTCGGTAATATCTGTATGTTTTTTGGTAATCTGCACTGAGGCTGATAAGATAATAACAAACTCCACGTTGGCTACTTGCATTGTGCTGTATCAACTTGCCTTGGATTAAATTATTTTGGTCACAGTAGATGTTCGAGAGGAAGAGTAAGTATGAGTAAAGTATGATACATCCTGTAACGTTTCAGTGGGAATAGTTTAGCTATCATATAGACAAATAGCTTCTAATCCACAATCTCAAATAAACACAGTGAATTTGATTGCTGAGTTAGTGAGTGCCATTTTCCAAGCTATAAAACAGACCTGTTTTTCTAGAGTATCTAATTTGTTCTGGAATATTTAATATTTGCTCCTCTGCCTCTAATCTCTTTTAGGCACATTGCATTTTGACAATTTCCCTGAAACTCCATACAAGTAGGAAGTCCCTTTTGTGTATGCTCATCTGCCCAGTCCAAGGGTATTATTCATTAAATAAAAGATGCTTGTGTGTGTTGTGATTGTTTTTTGTTTTTTTAACAGCTGCTACTGTCTCTTTCCGTGCTTTAGAAGTGCTGACTTCTTTCTCTCTCTCTGGATCATTCCTTCTGGTTTTACAGCTCCTGGGACAGGAACTGCTGAGCCTAAAGAGATAGTGATTTTGCACACTGCAAGATGTAAAATGAGTGCGCTCAGTCAAATTTCCCCTGTTGGATAAGTAGATTGAAATTTGGTATTCAAAGTGAGGATTGTGGTGGAGTGTTGAAGGATTTTCTTTCCTGCATTTTAAAACGGTAGAAAATGTCCAGCTGGAGAAAATAATTTATGGCTATATGAAAGTATGCTTTTAATTTGCATGCTCCTACATGATTATTCCCCTCCTTACTCATATTTAAACAAGATTATGTTTTGATAGTTTCATGTTTTGTATAAGGCTTTCACAGCACAATTTACACACTCACATTAGCCTCCAGGGAGGTCAGTACTCAGCGCCTGTTGGTCAGATGAACTTATTTAAAAGAAATATCACTGAGAATACTTGCTTGTAAGGCTGGTGTGGTCATGACAGAGACCTGCAGCTGAACTCACCCTCTTAGCACGATACAGTGACTGGAGAGGCCTCTGTGAGGGAGAGGAGTTCAAACTGAGGTGAGGTGGATGTTTAGCTGGCTTTGCATTGTTTTTACTGATGGACACTGAATAGCTTTACAGTTTAAAGCTTTCAGGGGTGTTTGTAATGTTAGATGAGTTCAATCCTGGCTGGCTCACAAGTGGTTATGTTAGTACAGCCTCTGGTCAAAATTAACAAAAAAATTACACTGCCTCTAAGAATAATATAAAAAAACAGAAGTAGAAAACTAGAAGTAGTGTAAGAAGAGATCAGACACTTTAATATGTTCAAATAAAAATAAAAATAAAGCAGTGGTGCTAATGAGTAGCGGGTCATCTGTCTATCATTTGCCGCTCTCCGAGGCACCCTCAGGGATGAGACTAATTTAATTGCATGTAAACAAAGCCAGGCAGCTTCAAATGTGCCATGCAGACACCCAGCCCAGTAATCCTGGCTTTTTCTGCACCTCCATTTCTGTTACATAATCATGGGCACCTTGCATGTGCTCATTATCATTAATTTTTTATCAAGCACGTCTTTATCTGAAGGCTGCCTCATTTGTCAGAGATGCCCTCTGTAGTTTGAATTAACAGCATATGTAAACACGCAGGAATATGTGAAACGGTCATTAGTTAAATTTGCATTCTTGCATTCATTACCAAGTCTGCACTGAGATAATCCCAGTCCTTCCCACACTCCACCTCAAACTACACATTCCACCTCAAACTACGAGCTCAGAGAAAGTATACACAGTGAAAACTTGCAAAATACTGTTGTCAACTGAGATCCTAAAAGTGTCAAAGTTTAACTATGGAGTCATTACATGCACTGTTTTAGCCTCTCTCATGAGTTAAATTATGCTTGTTTGTAGGTGAGTGAGCAAGAAAATGACATTGAACGAAAAAGACACTGTAAAGTGCCGAAGAATATTTTAGTACCAAAAAGCAGACAGTGTCTCCATCATCCATCAGGCCCTAAGTATTTCTACAAATATAAAATTCATAGTAATGATTCCCTGAATTGTTATCCAGTCTCCCACAATGGCTTCACAGCTCCTCAGTCAAATAGAGTTATGAAGCACTTGGTGGCAACATATGGCACAATAAAATGGATGTGCTGAACATGAAAGAACATTATCTTCACTGTGGAACATTTAATTTTCTGCTTTTTATACATTTTTAATGTGCATACAGCAGTGAGTTAGATCCTCTTGTAGGCATTACACAGCGTTACTTAACTTTGGGGTCAGGATCCTACTTTAAATAAAACATAAATAGAAATATGTTAGAATTATATCACACTTTCTGAAGTACCAAACTCTGCTTCTTATGAAAATATTGAAAAAAATATTTATATTAACATGACTTTTATGTTAAAAACTGGTCGAGAGGGTAAATAAACCCTGATTTATACCCATAACATTTTCCAACAAAAACTTTGGCCTGATTAATAATTGTAAATCAATGAACATTTCTACTGTAGATATGGTATCGATTTGAATTCCCTGTGAAATAAGCAAAATGGTGCAAAGACATGTTCACAAAACAGCTCATGAAGGCATATTCCTACTCTTTTGTCCAGGCATCAAAAATATGTCAGAATCTTTCCTAAATAACCCTACACTCTCCTGCAATGACCTCTTACACTTGATCAAATTAATCCTGCATTATGCAAGCAGGTACAGAGATTTCACCACCAGCGGTGGATGAATGCGTAGTCAAAGCAGTACAAAGATAACAGAGACACTTGTCCTCAGACGCAGCTGTTTGGCTGCATCCCAACTTGTGTCTAGCTGCCACTCCTGAGATGAGAGCCATAGATGCGGCTATCCTCCACAGAGAGGTTACCTCACCCTGCCAAGTCTGTGTAAATCCTGTTCCACTGAGACTGAGTGAGGAGGGACAACAATGGGAACACAAACATAATCTATTTTCTACCCAAGTGTTGGTGACAGTGTGTCTGTTTTGTCTTTGTCATGCATATACAGCACAAGTCAGCATGGTCATAGGCGAGCCAGAAAAAGGCCCAGCCACCTCTCCTCCTTCCCTTCTCACTTCCCCATATCATTTGGCTCTATCCATGTTTGTCTTTGCTCGATTGTCATTTGTGATGTCGTCTCAAGGCTTCACAGACACCATCACATTTTTCTCTCTGATCATGTCAAGTGGGAGCCTGGAAATGTCTTGTTACAAAAGTGTCACCTCAACCTTTAAAATTCAAAAGGCCCTGAGGCTTTGTTTTATTTTTATTTTTTTCCATAAACAAGCAGTGAGCCACTGGCTGGCAGCTAGCTCAGCTGTGACCAGTTACCCTCGATCAAGACTTGGCAAAGGGATAACACAGTCTGACAGGGCAGTGTGTATACTATGGCATCTTGATTGTTGATGGAGCTATTACAGAGTCACCAGTCATTCGGGCAACACTATATTTTCCCAGGCCTGAGCAAAAAAATAGAAAAGCATTTTTTTTAAACATCTAACTTTGCTATGATTTGCCCTTGACCCTTGAGTACTCCAACACAGACACATGAGAATGACAAATACACTAAACAATCCTGTTTTGATTGTACACAGTATTGCAATTTTCTACCCGTGTCCTGATCAGCAAATGCTTGGATTGTCTTTGTTGCCATTTATTAATGCAGTGCAGTGGCTTCAGGAATGTGAGGACCAACCCTCACTCATAAGACCAATGTTCACATTTCAGAGCATCCATCCCGCTCAAACAAGGCTCTAAATCCCCATCAGCTCTATTTCAGTGTCTCCTTTGACTTCCTATAGAGTTACAGGAAGAAGAAAAAAAAGCTCCACATAAATGAGTAAATATTCACCTTACTGTTATCCCTTGACACTTCAGTTCAAGGCTTTATGGATATAGTCATTATAATTTTTTATATATGCAATATTTTCCTCATTTTACAATATCCTTAGTGGTACTACAGAGGTGTACAACAAGGCCAAATTAAAGTATAGGGTACTAAAATACTCAGACTTGGATTTTGTGATTATCTTGCGCCATCTACTGGACTTTACTCAACAGTGCAGCTTAGAATCATTGTTAAAGTCACCAGTATTGCACAATTAAAACCGATATTTGAAATAGACCAGAGAAAAATAATGAAAGAAATAACACATTGTATGTAAAAATTGATTTAAAATTTGCAAGGAATATTTTCAGTGTATGATCAAACAGCTGCAGAACCGTTGTTACAACGGTACCGTTTATCCGGGGCCATATTTACAGTAACACCGCAACTTCAGTTTTGAAGATGGCGGCGCCCGTAATGGAAACATGCCATACAGCTTGTTGCGCAAACAGGACGCCAAACGTAGTTTCTTGGAGTCGTGGAGGAACCATCGCATTTGGGACATGTAACTCGGTGGCTCTGTACGACCCGCAGGTAATACAACCCTTGTTGTTTCCCGCTGTGAAGTCTGCTGTCGCTGCTTGTGATGATATGTCCAACCCAGCTGCACTGTGGTTACCTCAGTAAACACATCCTGTGGTTTTTCCTGTAGGAGAGGAGAGTGGTCGCTGTGCTAAACGGACACTCAGGCAGAGTGAATGCAGTCCAGTGGGTGCACAAAGAGGACAGTGGTGAGTGTGCACCAGACAGCTGTTTAAGTTAGTGTCACGATCACGTGATCCAAGGACAAGTGAAGACTTCAATCATTTCGCTTTAGGAATCTGTTTGTCTGCCTCATCATCTTCTTCTTCTTCATCATCGCGGCTTTGTCCATTTGCTTTGCCGTCACCAACACCTTATATAAATAGCCAATAGTTGATCTGGTTTTAAGTGGGAGCATTTATCAATACAATGTGATTCATCGATACACAGCACCTTTCTGTCCAAAAAAAAAAAAAGAAAAAAAGATTGCATCCTGTAGTGTTTTCAGATTTAGAGTGACACAGCTCTAATCGTGAAAACTTGTGTTTTTGTTGTCGTCACAGCTCCGGAGTGTCATCTTGTCTCAGGGGGCTCCGACAATCGTCTCATCCTGTGGGAGGCTCAAGATGAGAAGGTAGGCCACCGGTTTCACTCGACAGTGTTTCTGAGTTAGACTTTCCGACTTCTTTGGGAATTGTTGGGTCTTGCTGTGCAATACTGTCCTTACTATGAAAAGTGCCTCGAGATGAACATGTGTTGTGATTTAGTGTTGTATAGATGATATAAAAGGACGAAAATGTGCCGTGCTGTTTCCAGTTCATCCGGTCCGTGGAGTGTAAGGGCCACACTGGTCCAGTCTGCGCTGTGGATGCTATCTACACAGAGGACTCAAAGATCCTGGTGGCCTCCTCAGCGGCAGACTCCACAGTTAAACTGTGGCTCTGCAGTGACACCAAAGAAGGTACGAGACGACAATAAAACAACTGATTAATTAGTTGATTGGTCTGTGGCTTTTTTGAGGTACTTTTTTCTGTTAGAAAAATTACTCAGAGGCTTGGTTCAAAATCAAACATATCGGACATTTATTCTTGCAAGAAGGAGCAAATACATGCACCCTCGAAGAGAGGTGTCCAGCAGTGCTTCCAGTCACTCCTCCATAGGGCAGCTTTTATACAGTTGACCGTCACCCCCATTCCCTTTGTATCTGCTTTCGTATGGTAATATTGATTAGATTTGCAGGTCACAAGATAAGCACACAGGGGAGTCGTCAATTAGATGTGGAAAGTAAAACAAAAAGGAATCGCTTGCAAATAAGAGAGAAAACAAAAGAGTCTTTTCAGAGTCTGCTTGACAAAGAGACTTTCCGGAGCCACAATGCAAACAAGAGGAAGAGACAAATCTTTTTTTTTTTTTTTTTTTTCCCATTTTCCATTATAATATTGGTCATTTTACAAAACCAGATTGTTTTTAAGTTTTACTTTTGGTATTTACAAGGCAAGGCTGTGGTTCTGAAACTTTTTTTGTTACTTCTTGAAAAACTGATGTCCTCCTGTGATTCCTCATTACAGAGTACATGTCTATGAGGTGTGAGCAGTTTAAACATAGATTGTTATTTCCCTTCAGAGTCTAATTCATGTTTAATGTATTGTAACTAATAGAGACTTGAAGATGTGACACTGTACTGTCTTCATTATTTTGGTAACTCACTTACACTACAGTTACTGACTATCTGCCCTCTAATGGCTGCTCGAGAGCATGGCAATGTTTAACTTGCATCACCTCTGATCTGCTGCAGCACTGTTAAGGGACTGTGTTAATTTAAAGGTCACTTAACTTGTAGTAAAAACAGGCAAAACAACCTGCCAGTGAATACGGAAATGTAAAAGGCCACATTTGCTTTGGACATAAATTACTGTCTGCTGTATAATCACTCCTGTTTTTATTTTTTTATTTCCAAAGCTATGTAGGCTGTCATAATAAACACAGCTGTGTTTATTTTGATATCAGGTTCAATTTTTTTTGTACAGTTGAATATCGGTGGTCTCCCAAGCTGTCATCTATATCTGCTTTCCTGTTTTCAAGCTGTCACCCATAACGGCTTCCCTTTGCTGAAAGTCTCTCCACTTGTCAGGACACTAATGTAGCTTGACAGTCATGGAGATTAAGTGTGTGTTTATGTAGACTGGGCATAAACTTGGGTTATACTCCCAGATAAAAACATGATCTATGTTATGTTGGTGGCTGTATGCAGTTAGAAATGTACTTTGCCTCCTCACATAAAGTAAGACAGAGGGAAAAAAAAAAAGTTGCTATTGGCAAAGATTTCACACAGAAATAGCCAAATTA
This sequence comes from Brachyistius frenatus, assembly GCF_029030835.1. Classification (NCBI taxonomy): domain Eukaryota; kingdom Metazoa; phylum Chordata; class Actinopteri; family Embiotocidae; genus Brachyistius; species Brachyistius frenatus. Next base: position 4,927,226 of record NW_027210601.1, read on the forward strand.
AACTGTTCTCTGTATATGATACGATTTTTAATTATATAGCAGTATTACCGTGATGTATCTGAAAGTTTAATTCCATGTTCATGTGTATTCCTCAGCTGATTGCCTCCATGACTTATCATTTGGCAGTGGCTTCATGATGGATGTCTCACTGGTACTGTTGCCAGGCAGCAGAGGTGAGCCTAAGCTGTTCCTACGTAGACATCCCTGACGTCATTAGGCACGCACGCGCGCGCGCGCGCACGCACATACACACACACACACACATACACAAGTTTGCACAGCTACCCTTGCTAGGACCTTGCATTGACTTCCATTCATTGTGGACAGCCTAACCCTAACCATAACTAATTAATATCAAACTTGACCTAACCTCAATTCACACTTGACCCCAAACCTTAACCAGGACATAAGAAATTATGTTTTGCTTCATTAGAACCACTGACTCTCTTGACAAGGTCGATGTTTACACTGCAAAAAGTCCCACAAGTAACACACACACACACACACACACACACACACACACACACACACACACACACACACACACACACACACACACACACACACACACACACACACACACACACACACACTAACGAACACATTTTTCCTCTCTTGTCATCCATCTTAATTTACACTGCTTTAGTCCCTGTAACCAAATGTCATTTAAAACCTTCTGTGTTTGAAGTGTCATTTTGCCTTTATGTTTGACATGCTGTTCCTCTGTTTGATGCTGTGCTTCAACTTTCCTTTCCCCCTCGCTTCTGTTTATAAAACCTAGATTCTGATATAAATGTATGCAGCCTGTTACTGTGCATGTCTGTGTGCTTACGTGACTGTTTAAAAATCTACACCTCGTCTTTCACAGTGCCCATACTGGCCTGCGGGGGTGATGACTCTCGGGTGCATCTGTATGTGCAGGCCAACGGACAGGTAAGCTCAGATCGATACTCGCTCCGGAGCAGCTCGTCTATGTGTTCTGCTCCAGCTCTTTAATTAGAATTTCAAAAGTTTGCTGGGCGGCATTTGACCTTTTTTAAATTGCTCTCCAACAGCTCCAGAGAGCCATGATGCTGCAAGGACATGAAGACTGGGTTCGTGGAGTGGCATGGGTGTCTACAGGTGAGAACAGTGTTGCTGTTAATAAAAAATAAAAAAGAAGCTTTAAAAAAAAAAAAAAAAAAAAAAAATTCAAACAACATTTTATTTAAATAGCACAATATCATACAGAAACAGTTCTAGGTGCTTTTCATGATAAAATAAAAACAAACCACATAAAGGCTTAAATCAGGAAGCCCATATTAATATATTCATTAGAGAAAATATCCACATCACTTTTAAGTGCTCTTGAAAAAGACCCTGTCATCTTGAATATATATTCTGCATCTTCTCAGTCCCAGTCACATGTTCTCACCATACAAGAGCTTTGAGTCCAGGATCTTTATCGTAGGTGGTGAGAGTAGTAACTAGGGTTGGCTAATGGCAAGCTAACAATGTGAGCTAGTGTGATGTTTTTAATGAGAAATATATAATCAGATTCATAGATTTTGTAATAATAATAATATGTTGTCATATTTGTTGATTGTTAACTAAGGGCTCTGTAGACAGCTGCTTATATGGTCTCTGTTACAGTACTAAAATGTTACTTTCCATTCATTCAGTGGTCACAGAAAATTCTGCCTCATTTTTGGCTTATAGTAAGCACACTGCATTTTAAATCATATAGACAGACAGAAAAAGTTTAAGATGTGTTTGGCTCGAAAAATATCTTTGAATATATTTAGGAAATTCATTTTCATTATGTGCTAGTTTCTGGTACAGTATGGTGGTCTTTCTCTTGTGAAGCCTCAAAAGCGTGTGCTTGCTTTCACAATTATTTTTAGTTGATCTAACGAAAGCCTGAAAAGCTGGGTAATGGAGCACTTTGAAAGAGTTAGATAACATGCCATTGACTGAAAACTAAGAGGTGGGAGTAGATTTCCAGTCACAGCCATCAACTAATTCAATGAGAAAGGCTGACATATGCTCTTTGACTTTCTTAAAGTAAAACACAAAGAAGCAAAAAGGCACATTTCTCCTCTAAGATCCAGAAAACATATAAACTATGCACTGTGTTCCCAGCCTGTTATGCTTGAAGTCCAGCTCATCCAACCAGTGTGCTATTCACAGTATTTTGATAGCAAATGGTAATACATGGATCCAATCCAGGCTCTACTAATTGTATAACCCTCTTCAAGGGCACTTCATTACTGCACTGTTCTGACTGTGTAAAAGCTACTTCATCTCCTCAACCAGCCCTCTTCACCAGTGTCTCCTTCCTACTCACAGTCTATGACCTACTCCATGCTGTCAAGCTACAAGCCAGCAAAGAGACGCAGTGAAGTTTGTTTATATGAAGCATTCCCATAGGAATGACAAAACCCTCTCTCTACTTTGATGGTAGTTAAATACATCATTCTGTTCTTTTATGACTGCAGATGGCAAATTGCAGTTTTTCATAGCTGTTGAATATTGGGGTTCAGAGCATGATGCTGTTTTCTGGTTTTGTGTTTCATCTGTTCTCAAAATCACATCTTCTTTCCTTAGCAGGAGGTTATAATTGATGCTAGTTTCAAATCAGCTCTCTTAAACTAACGGATTTGTCGGAAAAATACTCACTTACCCAGTTTAGTATCTCTCTAAGATTGAGTTATATCGTAATCACGATCACCAGGTTTGTTAGCCTCTTCAAAAAGACTTAAAAGAAGAAAACAAATGTCACAAAATAACTGAAAAGATATCCAAAGTTAAATCTTAATTTGATTTGGGTAACACTTTTTGAGTCAAGTTTTAAAAGTAGCGTTGAATGGAAAAAAATAAATAAAAGTGCAAGTAGTTTGGGCAGAGTGTCAGGCAAGTAGCAAAACAAATTCTCATTGTTATTCTCATTAGTGTCATTACACCATGATTGACAATCTATAATAGCCTTCATCCTCCCTCTCCTGACACACAGGAGGCCGTAGGTGGTAGCAGCAGAGCCATTTTTGTTATATCCATTTGTCTTGGCAGAGATACAACTGGACCGGTGGCCACTGGACTAAAACTGAAGCACATAATGTGAGAGACAGGGACACTCAGGAATGGTGGCATGCGCTTTGTTTACCACCTGTCTGTTTATATTTGGCCTGCACTCCTGCTGTCTCACTGGCTGCATCACAGTCAGGACGAGTCTTCTCATATCCCTTGATTACAGTTCTGACAGATAACTGACGTAACAAGAATTCAAACCCAGAAAAGGCTCAGCTCTTTATTGTTCAACTTTTACCTCTGAACATGATCAGCTCTGCTTTCGGCCGAATGCTTAAATATAATGTTTTCAATTAACGTAACATGAAAGATGTTTTTTGAAAGCTGTCCTAGTAAATAATTTGATGTTAAGAGTGGATCAAATAACTGATTACAATAACAAATGATCACCCACCTGTGCAGTTACCCTCAACTCTGTGGAACTTAATAGCATCATTCAGCTCATTGTTTGAGTCTTTAACTTGAAGTTTCTGTTCATGCTCATCAGTTGTGTTTCCTGCCAATAAACCCAATGTATGCCACTTTACCAGCACTAAATGGCAGATAAAGTTAGTGACTCACTAGTGCACATATAGGAGTATTCAGCAGATAAAGAGACATATAGTTCCCTTAGGAGTTGTTTACAATCAAAACAAGCGAAGCAAAAAATAGATTTACCTTCACAAGATGGTCAGAAATATAATTGCTATTGAATGCTAATGTTGCTGTGGGTGTGTAAATAATCAACTGTTTGCTAGCATGATAGCCACATAAAATGTATAAGGTGATACTAGCACATGCCAGGTTGTGTTTCCAGCTGGTTGTGCTGTTCTGAAAAGGCTTTAAAACTAAACTAAGCTTTAAACTAAACTTCACATGCCTGTTCTCAGATTATTGCATATAATTTTTTGGACTATCAGAACTTCTTTTCACACCACAACAGTCCCACTGTATTTCATAAAGACACTTTTCATCATAGGGCCCCAACAGAGTAAATAATACAATGGTCAGAAGGATGGATTCTGCAACACTTCCAGAGCTGACCAAACATGTATTTTAGTCATGGAGGTGTTCAGTTTTTTTTTTGTTGCTCTGGCTCATTCAGGTGGGGAGCTGTTATTAGCCAGCTGTTCACAGGACACTCTCATCAGAGTGTGGAGGCTGTGTGCCAAGTCTGGCACTGACACTCTCACTGAGGACGATCACACCATCATCAAAATGAAGGAGGACGTTTTTGAAGTGAAGGAGAGAGGTGAGTGGACCACCCAGGCTTGATTATAGAAAAGGTTGCTAATTACCCAAATTAAGAGAGATGCAATTTGATGGTTTAATGGCATATATATGTTAACTTTTATTAGTGTTTCACATACTTAAGTCATGTGGTCTGCCACAAAAATGCAGAAAATGTATACCTATTTATTTAATCAGCTACTTTTTTAATTGCTAAAATATCACAACTGATATCTTGATAACAGTCTTCATTTGGCTTCTCTGTGTTCTTGCTCCAGACGGGCCCTCTGTGTTTGCTGTGTCCCTTGAGACGGTCCTGGCAGGCCATGAGAACTGGGTCTATGGAGTTCACTGGCAGCCTCCTTTCTACAACGGTACTTTGATGTAAAACCAGGGAGGCGTCAGTCACTAATGATGCCCATTTATAGGACAGTTAGAAGTGAGAGAGCGTGTGAGTGAAAGAGTGTGAGTGTGTGCATGAGTGTGAGAGAGTGTATGAGAGTGTGTGAGTGAAAGAGCGTGTAGGAGAGTGTGTCTGATTGTGCAAGTCTTTAGTGCGCACGTGTGCATGTTTGCGAGTCTGTGAGTGAGAGTGAGTGACAGTTTGTAAGAGTGAGTGGTCACAATTTTTGGGAAAATCGCCAAGACTCTATTGTCAGTGTGAAAAAAACACAATCGTACCATTTATTTTACAATCAGACACAATTGCCTTCAAACATTTCCGCCACTTTCTCAGTTTCCACAGTGTGTGGAAGTAAATTGATTGGCTTGCATACAAAACTGAGAGGTATTGTTTCCCTCCCTTTGTCTTTCAGTGCTATTGATTACAAAAACCAGAAAGGAACTGTGACAATTGAAATGAGAAAAAGAAAACCATGGGTGTAAAAAGTTATTGGCTTAATTAGCTCTTGAGGGAAAAGCTGCTGAATGTAATATATGTTCTCTTTGAACAGGTTGTTTTGTGTCTGTGTCTTCGAGTCGCCTTGATATCAGTGACCCT